>NC_029794.2:3363771-3372008 GCF_000816755.2 Arachis ipaensis | reverse complement strand
CCCCGCCAAACCCCGCCAATTTGGCGGTGCGGGTTTGGCGGGCTCCAAATCCTAGTCCGACCCGCCTTTTTTAGCGGGTTTAGCGGGATGGCCCGACGGGTTCGGCCCGTTTTGCCACCCCTAGACAAAAATAATGTGTTTAGAAATACTGAATTAATATATTTTATGTCTATCCTAACAGAAAAGACATAAAAATATTAACAAGAGGCATAACATTTTTTATTTGTTTATTATTCTTATTAATTTTTTATGATTATATTTTTTATTATTATATTTTTTATTTTAAATTTTGTGTGAAAAATAAAGATAAATTAAATTTTTATTATTTATTCTATCTTATATTTAGTCTAATAATAAATAAAATATAAAAATAATAATTGTTATATCTCTATCTATTTTTTATATCTTATTTTTTAATGTCTTATTTTATTCTTGTTCTCAAAATTAAACGCAGTCTTAATAATTGTTCCGAGACTTACCTAGAACCGAATGGAGTTTGGGCTTGTGTGTGAGGCCCAAACCTTTAAAGAAGGTGGTCTTCGACTTGTCCTACGTCAGGGAGCCGCCGTCCAAGTTGTATGTCTGGATGGATAGGGGGTGGTACTTGCAAGACACTTCGAAATAAGCAGGTTTTAAGTGTATTGAAACTTAGTTTTACCTGAGTGCTTTGGTGTATTTATAGGTGTATTTATAGTGGATAACCGTCCCTTTTATCTTAGGGTTGTTGGAATTTCTCTTCTAAAGATAGAGGAGAGATTTAAGAAGACAATTACTTATTTGAATAAGTGTCACTTGCTGGCTCATGTCAAGTCCGACTTCTTTGAAGAGATCGGATGGATCAGCACAGACCAACCCTTTGAATTAGGCCTTTTTTAACTTAATTGGAACTGACTCTCGCTTTGGGCCAAGATATGAACAATAATCATAATATTTTCTATCTAAATTACAACCTCGCATTTAAAAGGGGATTAGTAGCCAATGAGCCTTATCTCACATGGCATATTTCCCCTTTCTCACCTCAAAGGTCGCAGGTTCAAACTCTACCGGTTGCAATTAAGGAGAAAATATAGTAAGTGCGTGAGGAATGTGTGGGTGTGTGAGTGTACTTAGGATTGAGGGTTATCCAATCCATTGGAATACCNNATAGACATGATAATATTACCTCATTCCATAAAAGATGAACATGACTTACCCCCAAAAATGTACTATCCTACAATTGGTGTTTGACTAGTAGCATATGTCCAATCTACATAAGAAAAACTGCAAATGTAGCTAGAATCATTAAATTAGGAGCAGAAGAGGTGAAATGTTGCTTCTTGCTTGTTGAATGTTGAGCATTTGCTCAAGTATGAGTGGTTAGTCAAAAGCAAAAACAGTGTTCAGGTCGAACTTAAACAAGTATATTGCCATTCTACTCTGCCTCTGCCATCAGAATAACTTCTTGTTTAAAACTAGAAAAGCACTGTAGCCCATTCCTTCAACTCTGCAACACTGCATACATTGCTGAATTTGAGTAATCCAATTTGCAACACATTGTAAGCGCATGGAGTAATTGTTGCAAACATCTAGGCATACAAAATTTGCTAAAACCGTATAAATCATGCTCCATAATTTTTACCCATTCGTTTCTTTCTGCTTTGTTCAACTGTAAAAATGTGAGAGATTATTGGATCAATGTATTTAGGAGGAATGTATGTCGAAATCCATGATCAAATTCAATATAAAGTTATTCTTTACATGCATAAACCAAATATATAAACCATGTAGCTTGTTTCTCTGCTTTGCATCTTGTTATGGCAGTTAAAAGGCTTAAATTAAACCACTGTCTGAAATTGTTGACAGAAGCATATACGGTGTTGTGAAGTGCGGTTTGGGTTTGGAAAATTTATTGCATGCCATTGGCAACAAGTTTAGCATTACATCATCTGCCCTTCTGATCTTTCCAACCCTCTGAGTCCAAATTTAAGAACTGGGTCCCCATCCCTTTGAACCCACAGTGATGTCACCTTCAAATCTATTTGAGTACACTATCATAAATCCTAATATTTTATTAATACAACTTAGATATTTTTCCTTCCACACAAAGTAATCAAAATTTTATGATATTACAATCTTAAATAAATAAATCAATTTAAAAACTTTCTATTAAACAAGTTATTTTTACAATATAAATCATCTTAAGATTTTATATATTTTTTCAATATAAAATCACTGTTTATTCAAACCAATACTAATGAGGTTAGAATAGTATAAAAAAAACACCCACAATTTTGAAAAATAAAAGGGGATAATGAAAACAAAAAAGGGGTCACAATCAGCGAGTGCAAGAGGAAATGTGGTGAAAGCGGTGATCATAAAAACTGTGTTGATTTTTGAAGCTCATGAGTCATGATGCTCAACAGTCAACGACCCATAGGTACAACTTCCATTAATTCTGTGTTAATGAGTTTCAACGCATGCTCACGTGCCGTTGGCGTTAACTCCTCCGTCATAAAAAATCAAAATTAAATGACGCCGTTAGTTTGCTTCTTCAATATTCATTCCTTCCCACTTCACTATACCTGTAACCGCCAACTGTCCCACCATATAACACCAACATCACTACCCTCTCTTTTCCTTTTCCCATTCCTCTCATCTCACTCACTCTCACTCACCACTCCCCTGCGCCGTATAATATAATACCACACGAGATTATTGAGCTTAATTAACGAACTCATCATGAAGCCCTTCTTTTACAGATTCTTGATTCTCCTTGCTCTGTTTTCTCTCGTGGAATCTTCTTCATCATGCAGCAGCAACAACAACAACAGAGACCACGAGCTTGTCTTAAAAGCCTTCCAATATGTCTCTGGATTCAAACCTTCATGGTTCCAAACAACACGCCAACCTTCTTCTTCTTCTTCCAACTGTTCGGTACAAGAGTCATCTCCCATTATTAAGAACATAGAGCTTCCTTCAAGAAACTTAAGCGGCAATATCTCATGGAGCTACCTAAAGAACATGTCAAACCTGCAAGTTCTCGATCTCTCCGGAAATTCCCTGCAAGGCCAAGTATCAAACATGTTGTGGGCAACTCCAAACTTATTAGTAGTAAACCTCTCCAGAAACAGGTTCGGAGGAACCATTGCTTTCAACCAACTCACAACCGTTTCATCATCGCTTCAAGTTCTGAACCTCTCACACAACAGGCTCACCAATCAGGTTCACCTCTCTGGTTTCACAAACCTCAAAACCCTCGACCTTTCCCACAACCACCTTGGAACCTTACCTTCGGGCTTCCAGAACCTCAAAAAACTCCAACACCTCGATCTCTCTAACTGCAACATCGAAGGACCAGTGAAACAAGTCTCTTCCCTTCACTCACTCACCTACCTCGACCTCTCTAACAACACGTTGAATGGAACCTTCCCTTCAGATTTCCCTCCATTGAACACCATCAAGTTCCTCAACATCTCACACAACAACTTCATCAAATCCACAGAACTAAGCCCAAACAAGTACAAGAAGTTCGGCCAATCGGCGTTCATAAACGCCGGCGACAACTTCCACTTGAACTTCAACGCATCCAACCTCCATTCAAAGAAGCAACACCACCAACCACCAATGCAACCAACTAATAACAAACACCACAAGCACAAGTCAAAACACAAAACCGTTTTGCTTGTGGCGGCATCGTGTGCCTCAGGGGTAGTTTTGGTATTGTCGTTGAGCGCGTGCATGTTACGGTGTTACTGTAGGAAGAAGGAAGAGGCGAAGAGGAACAAGTGGGCCATATCGAAACCTGTGGCGTTGACGAGCATCAAGATGGAGAAATCAGGACCGTTCGCCTTCGAGACGGAGTCAGGAACGTCATGGGTGGCTGACCTGAAAGAACCGTCGTCGGCCGCCGTGGTGATGTTCGAGAAGCCGTTGATGAGTTTGACTTTCAAGGACTTGATGAGTGCCACGTCACACTTCGGGAAAGACTCACAACTTGCTGAGGGTAGATGTGGGCCCGTGTACCGAGCTGTTCTACCGGGAGATATCCACGTGGCAATCAAGGTTTTGGAAAACGCAAGAGACGTTGATCACGATGACGCTGTCAACATCTTCGTTGACCTCTCCAGGCTGAAGCACCCTAACCTCTTGCCCCTCTCCGGTTACTGCATCGCAGGTACTCTCATTCAATGCTTTTCACGGGATGGAAAACTGGATATTCAATTCACGAATGTACTTTCCAATTTCCATACTAGGATTCAATTGAATTTAGCGCCAAAATATTAATGATTAATTGTTGTTTGTGAAATTGAAGGGAAGGAGAAGCTGGTGTTGTATGAGTTCATGTCAAACGGGGATTTAGGTAGGTGGTTACACGAGCTACCAACGGGTGACACCAACGTGGAAGATTGGAGTGGTGACACGTGGGAGATTCAAAACGGTATCGCGTCACCTGAAAAGATGGCTTGGCCAACACGACACCGTATCGCCGTTGGTATGGCGCGTGGTCTCGCATTCCTCCACCACGCCGGATCCAGGCCCGTCGTTCACGGCCACCTGGTAACATCTAATATTTTACTCTCTGATGACTTCGAACCACGAATCGCTGATTTCGGGTTGAGGAAATTCGGGCAGGAGCAGAACGCGCCGAATTGCAGCACCGAGACTGACGTGTACTGCTTCGGTGTGGTGCTGATGGAGCTTCTGACGGGACGGCACGGCACGGCGGAGACAGTGGTTTCGGTGAGGAAGCTTGTTAGGGAGGGCCACGGTGTTCGCGCGTTGGATGAGAGGCTCGGATTCGGTGACTCAGAGGCTGAGATGGTGGAGAGCCTCCGAGTCGCGTACCTTTGCACCGCCGAGTCGCTTGTTTAAAACTAGAAAAGCACTGTAGCCCATTCCTTCAACTCTGCAACACTGCATACATTGCTGAATTTGAGTAATCCAATTTGCAACACATTGTAAGCGCATGGAGTAATTGTTGCAAACATCTAGGCATACAAAATTTGCTAAAACCGTATAAATCATGCTCCATAATTTTTACCCATTCGTTTCTTTCTGCTTTGTTCAACTGTAAAAATGTGAGAGATTATTGGATCAATGTATTTAGGAGGAATGTATGTCGAAATCCATGATCAAATTCAATATAAAGTTATTCTTTACATGCATAAACCAAATATATAAACCATGTAGCTTGTTTCTCTGCTTTGCATCTTGTTATGGCAGTTAAAAGGCTTAAATTAAACCACTGTCTGAAATTGTTGACAGAAGCATATACGGTGTTGTGAAGTGCGGTTTGGGTTTGGAAAATTTATTGCATGCCATTGGCAACAAGTTTAGCATTACATCATCTGCCCTTCTGATCTTTCCAACCCTCTGAGTCCAAATTTAAGAACTGGGTCCCCATCCCTTTGAACCCACAGTGATGTCACCTTCAAATCTATTTGAGTACACTATCATAAATCCTAATATTTTATTAATACAACTTAGATATTTTTCCTTCCACACAAAGTAATCAAAATTTTATGATATTACAATCTTAAATAAATAAATCAATTTAAAAACTTTCTATTAAACAAGTTATTTTTACAATATAAATCATCTTAAGATTTTATATATTTTTTCAATATAAAATCACTGTTTATTCAAACCAATACTAATGAGGTTAGAATAGTATAAAAAAAACACCCACAATTTTGAAAAATAAAAGGGGATAATGAAAACAAAAAAGGGGTCACAATCAGCGAGTGCAAGAGGAAATGTGGTGAAAGCGGTGATCATAAAAACTGTGTTGATTTTTGAAGCTCATGAGTCATGATGCTCAACAGTCAACGACCCATAGGTACAACTTCCATTAATTCTGTGTTAATGAGTTTCAACGCATGCTCACGTGCCGTTGGCGTTAACTCCTCCGTCATAAAAAATCAAAATTAAATGACGCCGTTAGTTTGCTTCTTCAATATTCATTCCTTCCCACTTCACTATACCTGTAACCGCCAACTGTCCCACCATATAACACCAACATCACTACCCTCTCTTTTCCTTTTCCCATTCCTCTCATCTCACTCACTCTCACTCACCACTCCCCTGCGCCGTATAATATAATACCACACGAGATTATTGAGCTTAATTAACGAACTCATCATGAAGCCCTTCTTTTACAGATTCTTGATTCTCCTTGCTCTGTTTTCTCTCGTGGAATCTTCTTCATCATGCAGCAGCAACAACAACAACAGAGACCACGAGCTTGTCTTAAAAGCCTTCCAATATGTCTCTGGATTCAAACCTTCATGGTTCCAAACAACACGCCAACCTTCTTCTTCTTCTTCCAACTGTTCGGTACAAGAGTCATCTCCCATTATTAAGAACATAGAGCTTCCTTCAAGAAACTTAAGCGGCAATATCTCATGGAGCTACCTAAAGAACATGTCAAACCTGCAAGTTCTCGATCTCTCCGGAAATTCCCTGCAAGGCCAAGTATCAAACATGTTGTGGGCAACTCCAAACTTATTAGTAGTAAACCTCTCCAGAAACAGGTTCGGAGGAACCATTGCTTTCAACCAACTCACAACCGTTTCATCATCGCTTCAAGTTCTGAACCTCTCACACAACAGGCTCACCAATCAGGTTCACCTCTCTGGTTTCACAAACCTCAAAACCCTCGACCTTTCCCACAACCACCTTGGAACCTTACCTTCGGGCTTCCAGAACCTCAAAAAACTCCAACACCTCGATCTCTCTAACTGCAACATCGAAGGACCAGTGAAACAAGTCTCTTCCCTTCACTCACTCACCTACCTCGACCTCTCTAACAACACGTTGAATGGAACCTTCCCTTCAGATTTCCCTCCATTGAACACCATCAAGTTCCTCAACATCTCACACAACAACTTCATCAAATCCACAGAACTAAGCCCAAACAAGTACAAGAAGTTCGGCCAATCGGCGTTCATAAACGCCGGCGACAACTTCCACTTGAACTTCAACGCATCCAACCTCCATTCAAAGAAGCAACACCACCAACCACCAATGCAACCAACTAATAACAAACACCACAAGCACAAGTCAAAACACAAAACCGTTTTGCTTGTGGCGGCATCGTGTGCCTCAGGGGTAGTTTTGGTATTGTCGTTGAGCGCGTGCATGTTACGGTGTTACTGTAGGAAGAAGGAAGAGGCGAAGAGGAACAAGTGGGCCATATCGAAACCTGTGGCGTTGACGAGCATCAAGATGGAGAAATCAGGACCGTTCGCCTTCGAGACGGAGTCAGGAACGTCATGGGTGGCTGACCTGAAAGAACCGTCGTCGGCCGCCGTGGTGATGTTCGAGAAGCCGTTGATGAGTTTGACTTTCAAGGACTTGATGAGTGCCACGTCACACTTCGGGAAAGACTCACAACTTGCTGAGGGTAGATGTGGGCCCGTGTACCGAGCTGTTCTACCGGGAGATATCCACGTGGCAATCAAGGTTTTGGAAAACGCAAGAGACGTTGATCACGATGACGCTGTCAACATCTTCGTTGACCTCTCCAGGCTGAAGCACCCTAACCTCTTGCCCCTCTCCGGTTACTGCATCGCAGGTACTCTCATTCAATGCTTTTCACGGGATGGAAAACTGGATATTCAATTCACGAATGTACTTTCCAATTTCCATACTAGGATTCAATTGAATTTAGCGCCAAAATATTAATGATTAATTGTTGTTTGTGAAATTGAAGGGAAGGAGAAGCTGGTGTTGTATGAGTTCATGTCAAACGGGGATTTAGGTAGGTGGTTACACGAGCTACCAACGGGTGACACCAACGTGGAAGATTGGAGTGGTGACACGTGGGAGATTCAAAACGGTATCGCGTCACCTGAAAAGATGGCTTGGCCAACACGACACCGTATCGCCGTTGGTATGGCGCGTGGTCTCGCATTCCTCCACCACGCCGGATCCAGGCCCGTCGTTCACGGCCACCTGGTAACATCTAATATTTTACTCTCTGATGACTTCGAACCACGAATCGCTGATTTCGGGTTGAGGAAATTCGGGCAGGAGCAGAACGCGCCGAATTGCAGCACCGAGACTGACGTGTACTGCTTCGGTGTGGTGCTGATGGAGCTTCTGACGGGACGGCACGGCACGGCGGAGACACGGTGAGGGGTGAGGAAGCTTGTTAGGGAGGGCCACGGTGTTCGCGCGTTGGATGAGAGGCTCGGATTCGGTGACTCAGAGGCTGAGAGAGCCTCCGACCTCCGAGTCGCGTACCTTTGCACCGC
>NC_029794.2:3337912-3363758 GCF_000816755.2 Arachis ipaensis | reverse complement strand
TTGGCAATTGAGTTTTTGAATTTTGTAGTATTTATTATGATTATGATTATAAAAATGTATAGGAAAATTTTCGAAGTGTATGGGTACACTAATGTTTTAATAATTTTTAATCGTTGATTTTAAATAGTTACAATAGTTACAATTTTTTCAATATACCAATATACTTGAAAGTATTTTAAATGTATATAGTGCAAAAAAACAAAAAGGTTGAGTGGACAAAATGTTGAAAATTGAGTTTTTGAATTTTGTAGTATTTATTATGATTATGATTATAAAAATGTATAGGAAAATTTTCGAAGTGTATGGGTACACTAATGTTTTAATAATTTTTAATCGTTGATTTTAATTATAAAAAATAGTTACAATTTTTTCAATATACCAATATACTTGAAAGTATTTTAAATGTATATAGTGCAAAAAAACAAAAAGGTTGAGGAAAACAGTTGGACAAAATTAAGTGGGGTAGGAGGGGAAGCTTGGAATGGTGACATAAGGTGTAATGAATAATAATGAAGTGGGGGAAGTGTGGTGTGTGTAGTATTCTTCTTTTTGGGTGAGCATGTATGGAGGCAGAGAATCCCACTTATTACTTGTCTCTTCTAATAGGGCCTTCCATCATTTATTCTTTACCTTCTTTTTCTGTTTTATTTTATTTTTTCATTTACTATATACTACTTTACTTTAATGTTTTTTTTTTCCTTTTCTTTTTTATTTTGTTTTATTCTCTTTCACTTTGTTCTTTTTTGCTTTGTTCTATTGTTAGTTTATTTTCTTCTCTCTTTAGTTAGGGAATATCCCCTTCCCTAAAAGAAACAAAGATGGGTAGATGAGATTAGATACAACTATATTTATATCTTTAATAATGTGCATGCGTAGCTACTATTTGCTGCTTGTGAGTAGTTTTTTTGCTTTATTATAGAAAATAAAGGAGAACCATGTGCGTTGTGTGTTATACCGTCATGGCTAGGACCAGGTTGTGGCTCTTTAAATAGTGTTAATTTGAGTGACCTTTGATTTTATGGTAGGTAATTAAGGCTATTCTATTTTTGATTTGTCGACATACTCTTGTACGTTAATTCCATCAACGTGGGTCAATGAGTGACATGGGATCTCGTATTGCTTTGATTATTTTAGCATGCTTAAGATGTCAAGTTTTGAATGATTTCGATTGACTTATTCTCATTGAGGGATCTTTCACACATTATTGCCAATATATGGAAAAAGATCACCAACACATAGACAATTTCAACGTAGTGTTCTGTTCTGCATGAATTCAAGTGATATTTGTAATAGTAGATTGTTGAGCTAACATATGCATACAATGAAAAAAACTCCGGTAACCTACTAACAAATGGAAAGTAATGATGATTATAAAAATAGATGGAAATTTGTTTTTTCAACGTTGGTTAAGTTCGTTAATAATTAATGCCTTTTGTGTTCCTCCTCAGAGTTAATGCCCCCAGCGAGTCTCTCATGCTTAGATTTCAATCCGAATCTGGTTTTGATGGGAACAATAACATACTGTGGACTATAACACTTTGATCTTTGATGTTTTATATCACTTATATCTTCTCCTAATAATTCTTTACAATAGTATATTGCAGTACATAATTTTCTCTTTTATATATCTTTACAATGTGACATAAATTAAAGGGAAGTATTTTGTTTTGAGAAAGTATAGGGAGCCAATTATCTAAGTGTACAATGTGTACAATGGAGGTTTAGGAAGTATTAGAGATATGATCATTAGTGTTACATTATCCTGTCAGGTTACGCTTTTGAGATGAGTGATTTCATGATATGGTATTAGAGTTTTAGATACGAAAGATCAAGAGTTCGATCCTTGATGAACCCCAAAATCAACTTAAGCTTTTGTGATGAGTAATTTTATGACATGAGATGTTTATTATCCTTAGTATTCGGATGGTACACATTGTACGCTTAGGTCATTGGCTCCCTAGCAATACTCTTTTGTTTTAATCCTTATTTCATTATCTTTAACTTTTGATGTAATTATCCTACTCTTGTTTCAAACTTTAAATCTTTATTAGACCTTTAACATTATTTTAATACAAATGTGTGTATATATGCATGGTGATGAAGAAACTAACGGATTTGTTTTATCTGCATGAGCAAGCTTATAAGGTGCACGTCAATATCAACTTTACTTGCAGCTGCTTCAATTCAAAGTTGGTTTGCCAGCTGCTATATTTCCGCGTTTTTCTTATCCACATGATGGACGAAAATTCTTGAGCCTGACATTACAATTACAATAGTCCCATCCCATTAATGCTAATAAATTAAATTAGGCTGACGCAGAGAAATGTAAAACCTTAGCTTCCACGTTCCTTGTCTATTTCATACTTCATAAATAAAAAGTTGGATAACATTTTTTCTACCGAGAGATATTGAGAAAATATTCAGTTTGGTTCCTGAAGTTACACTCGAATTTCAATTTAGTTTTTAAAATTTCAATTGTCTCAATTTAATTCCTGAACTTTTCAAATTTTAATCACGTTAGTCCCTACAATAATGTCCGTCACAGAGTTAATTGAAAAATTTGGATACTAAATTGAGACAATTAAAATTTCAAGAACTAAATTGAGGTTCGATTATAACTTCAGGGACTAAATTAAGTATTATCTCAGAGATATTCTTTCTCCATGATCATCTTATTATAACTAGTGAAATAGCTAAATACTATAGTCGCCATGACAATGTTATAAATAACAAGAAAAATTTCTACTATTGGTTCTAATTAAATTTCTTGCAACACACGTTATGTGGATGCTTTTTCAGTTTCTTTTACCTTTAGCTTTTACACAAGTGTTATTGCATACTGCTACAAATATGAGTCACGGTTATTATTGTCACTTTACTATTTTGCTGAAAGTTTAACTGGGACAGTGTTGCTTTCTAATGGAAATATGAACTGTAGTGCACTTCTAACAAAAACTTAATCTGCTCAATAACAAAAAAGTCCAACAACACTTAACAATATAAAACATTTCTTATATAACACCTACTCATTACAATTGTTTAAAATTATTTTACAGTTAAACAATAAACAGAATACCTAGAAGAAATCTTTGTTTGCTGAGTTCCTCAAACATAATTGGAAGGAATTTGTTCAAACTCAACAGGTTGTTGTGTATATAAAATCTAATTTAAATCTTCATTTAAAAAAATATTATTGAAATCAAATTGCCTCAAGACTTAGTTTTTAGATAAAGTTACTCAAGACTAATCGAATTGTAGTTAGCCTAATTAAAGGACTAAAAACTTGTTCAAAGTCAAAGTCTTTTCTCTTAATGAAAGCCTTAAGTAATATAGTTCCATCCGGATGTGATGGTAATCAGTAACAAAGAGAAGGGAATTGAATCTTAGCCTCTTTTTGTTGAATATTAATTTCTGATTTTTTAAGAAATTTCAGGAAATATTTTCTGTTTTTTGTCTCATGTCAAGTTGAAAGACACTTTTGTTTTGTCTCGTACCGAGTTGAGAGATATTTTTATTTTTGTCTCTTGATAACCAAAAACGGAGAAAGGAGCAGGAAAGAAGAAATAATACCAGATATATCCTGATTCAGCCACTAGGTACAATGTGGCCTACATCTAGTCTCCATCACAACAATGATGGAATTTCAGTATGTTATCACAATATTACAAACACTAATTTAACTCTAGGAACTACTCGTTCATATCTAGGACAAATCTAGATTTTACACCCAATCTGAATTTGACTAGGACTCAAAACCTAGTTTTCAATCACAAAGTGCTAACCCAACTTGCAAGGGAATCTCCACAAGATCATGAAACACAACATATAGATGTACAAAGAAACTCTGAGACATCTATGGCTATTTTTTTCTAATATTGATCACTGTCTTTTTTCTCTGGCTTTTTCTTACAAACCTCACCATATTTGACTTTTTTTCCATGAGACTCAGATAGACAATACTAGGAAAAAGAAAACAAAATGAATATTTTTGAAGGAGAAGAACTCAAAGAGTTTGGGTAGCTATGACCTTGATCTCAACCCTTAGCCATTCACCCTTAATATAGAAGGGGAAGCTTCCAAGATTGAAACCAGTTCAACCAACCCAACAACATCTTCTCCAATAAATAGCCGCGGTTCAGACAAAGAGAAGAGAGAGGGAAAACCAAAAACCAATATGCATGTACCTCTCTCAACCCTTTTTATCAAGCTCCTTCCATCTGAACCCTTGATCTTGTCTTTAGCTCCAAGAAAGGATTCTGACCCAGAGCCGCTTCTTTCCTTCCATTTTTACTTCTTCCTATGCGTAGTTCCAGATGCTATCTTCTTTCTTTGATGAACAAAAATAGAAATGAGCTTTTGCAACTGAAATCTTCTTCTCTGACAGATACGGATCCTTTCTTTTTTTGTTATGGAGGATCTTGAAACTCTTTTTCAAAATCTTGCCTTCGATGACAAAGATATTGCCATGTCTTACTTTAGATCTTCCTTCCTCATAACCTTTCTTCCATAAGCTTTTTTTGTAACTTCTTTTTCTTCATGACTTCTATCTTCTTCTCAGTTTAATTGATATGACCGAAAGATAAGAGAGAGGAGAGAGAAGAGACAAAGCTTTTAATGCAATACTAAACCCAATTTAATTTTTAGTTTCGGTTACTTATGCATGCAATCAATTGAATTGAGATTTGAATTCCATTAACCATTAGAGTAGGTAATCGAACCAATCCCTTAATCCATTCTTTTCTTTTTCAATTCGGATCAATAATGTTGGACCAAGATAAGAGTTTACTTGGGCTTGTGATTTGGGCCAATTTAGTTTTCTTTTATTTCAGCATCCAACCACTTATATTAAAATTAATTTTTGCACAAGACTTAATTAATTTTAAATAACAAGTTGGGTTTATATTGTCTTTTGACCCAATATAGAATCTGCACACTAACAAACACATTAAACAACCTATTAAAAGTAAATAACAATTTAATAATTTAATAATGTTTGATCATCAAATTAGATATTAGTTTTCTAAACTCAATAGAATGTTTTTTAATAGTAAAGACCCATTTACTGCCTATAATTTTGGCATTATGTGGTGGTAGTACCGCAACTTAGGTATTAACTTTCTTAAGAGCTTGATATTCATCTTTTGGGGCTATTACTCTTCACTTGCTGAGTTCCTCAATCTTACTCTCTTATTGTGTGGTGTTAATACTTTTGAGTTTTGAGCTTACCCTAATTGAAATTTCGATGAAAGCTGTTATTGAGTCCACAGATAGATTTAGTTTTCTGTCCTTGTCAACAAGAACTGAGTTAGTTCCGTATTCCACAAATCCTTTAAACCTTAAAGTAGAGACAAAAATGTGTGCTACTACTATTCTTAGTTTCTTACATGTATGTATGTAACTGATGGAGTTGGGTAATGCAAATCTTGTGGTTATTTAATGCATGCTAGCTCTATCCATATATAGAGCGATAGATTTCACGTATATTTGGGTACAAGTACATGTGTATTATATAATTTAATTTATTTTTGGATAAAATATAGGTTTAATTATTCTGTTGGTTCCTATAGTTTCGCGAAATTTTCAATTAGGTCCCTATACTTTTTTTCCTTTTAATTGGGTCCCTATACGTTAATTTTTTTTTTTCAATTTAGTCCCTATCAACGTTAAACGTCAAAAAAATGTTAGTGACTTGTGAAATTACTTGTATACCCTTAGGTAGCGTTTGTTTTGAGGTACTGAGACAGAGACTGAGAGACTGAGACTCAGTATTGTGTTTGTTAGTTCAGAGACTGGTACTAAAATTTCTGTCTCTCTCTAAAATTTCAGTATTTCAGTACCTCTAAAAAATAGGGACACAAGGGACTGAAATTTTTAGAGATGGAAACTGAAACTTTAATAACATTTTATACCTAAAATACTTTCATTTCAATTAATTAATTCCAATTTTATCCTTTGTGCAAATTAAATTAGAGTTTCATTCTTATTTCAATTCCTATCTTCCATTTTGCACCAAACATAATACTGAGATTTATTTCAATCCCTGTCTATTGGTCTCTGTCTCTCAGTCTCTGTCTTTTCGTTTCTGTCTCTCCACCAAACGCTACCTTAGGGACCTAATTGAAAAGAAAAAAAAGTATAGGGACCTAATTGAAAATTTAGTAAAACTATAAATATTCAAAGAAAGATATTCCTATAATCCATATTCACACTACAAGAAATTACTGAAATAGCGACCGATTTAGTGATTGATTTCTCTTGAAAATCGGTCGCTGAACCCTTTAGCCACTAATTTCTGAACTAAAAATCTAAATCGATTATTAACTCTGTCATTGTTCCTAATTTTATAATTATAGATTTTTACTCATTTCAGATTAACCACTATTAAAACTAAATTTTTATAAATAATTATATTTCCACAAAATATAAAAGGAATTGAGGATAGATTAATTTTTCAAATAAATACCACAACATTTACAATGTCTACATCGAAATATAGAATTTAACATATTGAAAATTCCTAAATACATTAAATTTATGATCCACAATGTCTTCACCATAGCAAGGTGCTTCATGCATGCTTTTGTACAAAGTTGAATCAAACTTTTAGGTTCTCATAAAGATAGAAGCTCGACTTAGATTCCATACTTATGTTCCTAAGTCTCCAACAAAGACAACACCTGCAACCAACATATCACTCTCAATTAAAACATAATAAAACAAATTTTTTATTATGTGAAAAAGGAGCTCCATCAGCTACCGGCTAATATTTCCACTTGGTCATGTGTTCTTTCTCCCTTAAATATCTCCTTAACTTGTCAGCCCTATGCTTGTGAGTGCCAAATTTTGTTTAAGTCATGAAAGAAATCTCACATTTTTTACATTCAAGGTCTTCAGGCACTTCTAGCAAGTCTTGAAGTCTAGTCTAAAACCAACTTTGTATCTAAACATTTCCTCCAAAATAAACAAATAAGTATTAAATACCAAACAAAAATTATAGCATAGAGCTAGAAATGACCAAAGGCCCAAGGAAATCAACTCACTGATGTTAGATAAACAATGCAAAAGAACATGCTGGCCATTTCTCCTATACTTCGATGGAATGCAAAAAACATAAATGAAAAGAGAGGCAGAGTGATGATGTGAAGATCTACTAGAAAATATGATAAATTTTAACATAAAAAAACACACTAAGATTTTTAATAAAAACACAAGAAGCCAACACAAATACAAGAAAACAAATGCAAATTCCTATAGAACTCGATAAACCAATGATCCTAACAAACAAAGAGGATTGATATGCATCCTGAATAAAAGCATTCCATAACCAATACCACATAAGAGATATAATGGAACCAATTGTAGCCCCAACAACCACCTGGTTCATTGTATGAAGTTGTTGTGATACCCTTAGATATGACTGGAAACACACAAGAGCAGAAACTCAAGCTACCAAAAATATTAGTTGCCATCATTACAGTAAAATTCGGATATTTCAATGCTAATTTATATGAATAGCTTATATCAGATAAATTCATATTTTAAAAAGTTCTTACCAAGTTTCTATGGATAAATATGTTTGTGCATTCTGAATATAAATGCAAATAATGCAATGTTTGAATACATATACTGAAGGTTTCCAAGCTTATATGCTTTCCTTCGTTGAGATCATTGCAATATGGAAACAATAACATGACATAAGTCTACTGAGGACAATGCTGTAAACATTTAGCCCAAGCAATTCTACAGCTGCAGCATGATAAGAGAAGCAATCGCATGTATATAATGAATCGGTATATACTAAAATAAGAACCATTTTATTATATGATGATGAAAATATAACTAAAAATAAAGGATCAATCCACATAAGCATGAGTTTAACAGTATATACCTCAATTTCAATGGTATTAAATCAGAATCCAGAATTCCCTTTAACTGCAACAAGAAGTCGATCCGGACAAGCCACTGCAGCCGAAATGCAATACCTAAGGCCAACCTCCCAAGTCCCTGCATCCAAACTAGTCCCGGGCTCTGTCTGAAATGGAAGCCACGGGAGTAGGCGCGAGGCAGCGAAACCAAGCGCAAGGGATGGAGGGGCAGCGCGGTGAGGGAGGGACGGAGGCACGGCGCGGCGAGGCGAGGGAAGCATGGAAGCACGGAGGCACGGAGGCGAGACACGGTGAGGGAGAGAGGGACAGAGGCGCGTCGAAATACAAGGGATGAGTAGAATACAAGGGACGAGGCATGACAGGGACGTCGAGAGGAGGAGGCGCGGCGAGAGGCACCGTGCGGCAGATCCGGAGAGAGCTCGATGAGAGGTTAGGGCTAAGGATATGGGAGTGTGGGGGGTCACTGGGCTATGGATGGGAGTGTGGGGGTCAAGTGAGAAGGGTTTTTTTGGAATTTTTAAAATATAAGAGTGTCCTGTTATCTTCAAAAAGAGAATATTCGTTTTTTTAAGAGAATATTCTGTTATTTTAGACGTTTTTGTCACGGTAGGGATTTAATTGAAAAAAAAATTAATGTATAGGGACTCAATTAAAAGGAAAAAAAGTATAGGGACCTAATTAAAAATTTCGCGAAACTATAGGGACCAACAGAGTAATTAAACCTAAAATATATTTTTATTCTTGAAGTTTGACAAAAATTTTAAAAATACTCTTAAATTTTATTTTGTTTCTATTTTATTTCAGAAGTTTTCGATTTGTATCAAATATATCTCTATCGACTAATTTTTTATAAGAACAACCCTCAACACAAACAAATCAAGCATAATTTTTATGCATTATTATTAGATTGGTATTAAATTTTTTGAAAATTTAGCCGTCGAGAGTATATTTAATGCAAATAAAAAATTTCTGAAATAAAATTGAAACAAAATAAAACTTAGGGTATTTTTGAAACTTTTATCAAATTTTTGAGACAAAAAATATATTTTATCCTTTTTTGTATATTTTATATTTTAATACATATTCTAGTGGTTAATTTTAGTGTACACCTAAAATTTATGTCATTATTATTTATTTTTTTTGTGGGTCAGTAAATTGGACAACCCCCAATCCTAGGTACTCCAATGGATTGGACAACCCTCAATTCTAGGTACACAACACACCCACACATTCCTCACACATTTATCATATTTTTCCCTCAAATACAACCTCTAGAATTTGAACTCTAGACCTTAGTGGTGGGAAGAAGGTGAAATGCCACTTGAGCTAAGGCTCTTCGGCATATATGTCATTATTTAACCAGGGGATCATAATAACTGGATTACTTCTAACATTTTTTTGGTTGCTGTTGTCAGTTAATAGGCTTTCAGGCCCAAAGGGTTTGATAGTTGAGATTGTTCAAAAATGGGCTCATTGTTCAGGCCGAATGAAAATAGGTTCATTGTCAAACTTTAACCAAGAACAAGAAACACCTGCAGCCGAGGCCTAGACCAAGTGGTAATCATATTGCCATTGAGACTTCCGGCCCATCCATGGTAAAAAAACACCTGTGTTTTCGAATTTCGATTCATCATTTGCATCTGTGATAGTCTTTCTTTGGTTCTTCCTGATTCAACCTTTTTCCATCTTCTCTGGTTCCCTCCTAATTCCAATTTTCTCGTCTCAAATTCCCTTCACTCGCAGCTCAACAACACTTCCCTGTCACTCAATTTCAACCTTTCACAGGAAACAAGCCCTTCATTTGTTCCTCGCCGGAACCCTAGCTTCTGCCAATGGCATCCAAGAAGAAGCAATCTGAAGGTATAGCCTTATTGTCCATGTACAACGACGACGGAGACGACGATATGGAGGACGCCGAAGAAGATGAAGAAGATAACCAAGAGATAGGTATGCGCCACGAGCAGAACGAGGACGCCGCCGCCGGAGGATTTGCTGCGGAGGTAAATTTGACCGCCACCGACGCGGATAGAATGGCAGGGGTTGATTCAAGTAACGAGGGAGTTGCGGACGAGGTGTACACGCCGGCGGAGAAGCGCAGGTTTGGAACTCCAACGCCGCAGCGCGTTAACACAAACATGGTAATTTCGCCGCCGCAAGATCAACGAGGGGTGGCCGTGCTGCCGTCGGATTCGACGAGGAGCGGGAGAGGAAAGCTTACTATAGTGGACTATGGTCATGACGAAGTTGCAATGTCTCCTGAGCCTGAGGTACACTCCTTTTGTAGAATCTTATGTTTTCTCTTCGATTTTCTTTGGAAGTGAGAATGATGGGTGTGTTTGTTGCCAATGATTGCAGGAAGGAGAGATAGGAGGTAGTGTTCGAGTCATGTATGGGGACCAGCTTAATGTGACCAATGGTAAGTGCAATATGATATTACAATGATGATTGAAATCCGATGAAACTTGTATGATACTTATGATAAATCGTGATTGAAATGCATCTTTATGCATTTAACTCATGCTTAGAATGCGGTGTAATTTGGGATGGGAAGAGTAGCAATCCTGTATTCGAATTTCAGTCTTGAGAAGATGATATTGCTTGATTTAATTTTTATTCAAATACAGTACAATTGCTAGTTTGCTACATGTTCATTTCTCCTGCCTCTAACTTACTACCCTCTGGAACATGTAATTGCAGGTGATTTGCTAGATAGAACACCATCTGGAGCAGTCCACGTTATGACACCTAGCAATCAATCAAACACTCCTCAATTATCTGAGCAGTTGAAATCTGATACAATGAATGATGATGCCATGATTGGACCTGATGATGCAGAACCTGTAGAAGCAGGTCAAGATGAGCAAAAATCTGAAGACCCATTGGATAAATTTCTCCCTCCTCCACCAAAAGCAAAATGCTCAGAGGAACTGCAAGTAAGTTTTGTTACAGCATTTGAATATTATCAACAGTTGAATACCATTTTAATAGATTGTAAAGTAGCATTCAATAAGTTAAGTAAACCACTTAGCTTGTCCTGTGCTCTGGTTTGATGTTGGATTTAATTGTAAGTTCCCTCAATTTTTTGAGCAAGAACATTCTTTGGTAATGATTTAACAATCCATGGTTTCTAATTGCCTCAATCAAATTCCTTCTGTTAATAATTAGAGGTTCTATTTGTAGATCTTTTACCTCAGTTTTATATTATACTATCTAGACATTAATATTTTCTAGTGGATGCCCCCTTCTCTTCTCAGTACTATCCCTTAAAAGTTGGCTGTAATTCTGTAATTATGGATTCTTTTTCGATTGCAGAGAAAAATAAACAAGTTCTTGGAGTATAAGAAGGCTGGAAAAAGTTTTAATGCCGAAGTTCGCAACAGAAAGAACTATCGAAATCCTGACTTCTTATTGCATGCAGTGAGGTATCAAGAAATTGACCAAATAGGGTCTTGCTTCAGTAAAGATGTATTTGACCCTCATGGATATGATTCAAGCGACTTCTATGATGAAATTGGTCAGTAACTGCTGCTTCTCTCCTTATTTCCTGACTGTTATTTGCCATGTTAGTCTACAGTTTACTCTTTTCCATGATTTTGTTAAATTTATCATGCATACTATTTTACTGTCTGGACCATAGTAGTTAAGCTTTGATAGTGGCATGGTGCAGCTGGGTGAACAAACCGCAAAGATGCTATGATGGTATAGCAGATCATAGAGCGGCACTGCACCCAAGATTGTAGATAACCTGTAAATAATCTCTGATACACATTAGTTCTTAAAACTCAACTACTTGTTATCAATACTATAAATCTGCACTACTAAAAACCTTGGCGCATCTGCTCATTTTGCTGCTATTGGTTACCTTGGTCTGTAGATGTCTGTCTACATTTGTTGGTTATGACGGCTTGCGTGTTAGGCCATAATAGGTTGTTTATTCCAAGCTGGCAGTGTGTTTAAAGTATTTAATGATGTTAAAATCCTTTTTTAACTGTCAGAATGTGTTTTGCTTGCACTACAAATACATTAGAGGTTATCTTTTGGGCTGCAATGCAGCACTACCTTTTATTGTAATTATTATACTCTTGATGAAGTATAATTTTATCAGATTAAGTATGTAATGTTAACTTCAAGAAATGAGGCCTTCTAGATTTCTCTATTGTTTTTTTGGTTGTCAATTTTTCTTGGTTTTGACTTGGCAAACTGAATATTTGCTAGGTTTAGGCTTTAGTTCTTGGCATGTCTATATTTTGGCTTCCATCTCTGAGCACCTGTTTTTAATATTTTTCGAATCTCATCTATTTTATTTCTCTTGATTTTGCAGCAAATACCGGTTTTTCTATTTTTTAACTTCTATTTGTTTTTCGGTGCCTTAAATGAACAAACAGAGGCTGATATGAGGCGTGAAAGTGAAAGGAAAGAACATGAGAAGAAGAAAGCACAGAAGATGGAATTTATCGCTGGGGGAACACAACCGGGAATTGTAGCAGCAGGTGCTCCCAGAATCAGCTTGCCTGTTGCAGGTCCAGAAACCTCCTAGATGTTTTGTGCAATAGTGAAGCTTTTTCTTAGGTGTCATTTTTCATATATTTATGATGTTATCTTATAGTGCTTTTATGATATTGTTTTTGCACAGGTGGTTCTGCTGTGGCTGCAAGTGGTTTGGTGCCACCTATAGCTGACTCTATTAATCGGGATGGTAGACAGAACAAAAAATCAAAATGGGATAAGGTATTCATCTAAACTTTCCTACTGCAACTTCAGGGACATTCTTAATTGGCTCATTGTGCTAACAAATTTTTAGTGAATGATTTTGTTCCAGGTGGATGGTGATCGAAAAAATCCTCTGCCCTCTGTGGGGCAGGATTCTGTATCCACTGTTGGGGCTCATGCAGCAATTCTATCTGCTGTTAATGCTGGCAGTGGGTACATGCTATTTGTGTAAGTACATAAACAACCTTGAATTTTATGCGTTGTATTTATGTATCTTGATTCCAGTTTGGCATTTGTTCAATCATATAGAGGAGAGAGGAGGGGGGACTAGAATAGATGACATATGAAAGCTAACGAGAGAGATCCACAAAACTAACAAGAGATGACAACATGTGATTGATACAGTGACGGGTGTTTTTGTTGGGCAGGCAGCAAAAACGGCGAGAGGCAGAGGTAAAAAGATCTACTGAAAAAAGGTCGGAGATAAGATCGTGAACCATCCATTTTACTAAGACTGTATAACTAAAAGTTGTGGGTTGAACATATTTCAGCATAACATTTTTGTCTGTTAATCAACTTTGGCAATGATCACTGGCACTGTATATTTTTTAGAATGAAAGGAATTTTTTTACTGAAGCTTGCTTTGATGCCTTGTTAAATTTTAATCTATGTAGCAGTGCAGTAATTAATTGGTTTAATGCTTCCTAATTATATTAGTTGACTACCTTTGTCATCAGTTTACTCCAATAGTTTTTTCATATTCGTTGTGAACTTTGTATGTACATGAATCTAGGTTTGGGCTCACATTTGGGGGTTATGGTGGGTCTCTGCTGAATGTATTTGTAACTTGAGTAAAATTTAGTTTGAAGTAAAAAGTGTATTCTGGACAAGTAAATTTATCGGCTATTGTATTGAAGAAGAAAAAATATGAGAAATGAAGAACTCGGTTGTTATGACTTATGATTGACTTGATATGTATGTTTTCTAGTTACTACTGTGTTGATGTTATCTCAACACCCAAGAATGATGCCTCTTGTTAACATGAATATTAGATGTTTGTTAAGAATAACAAAGTTCCAAATATTAATTTAGGAGCATGGATTTAGTTTTCCGTGTGAGGCATTACAAATTATTAGTAAAGTTATGCTTAACATTATTCCATACCATTAAAAGTGCGAACTCAGGTGTTTCTTTTATAGAATATGTGGGGGTTGTTAGTAATAATATTCAGCCTGCCTTAAACAATGTTATATTCACATGTTAGTTAAATTCATAATATTGTTCTGTTAATAAAAACCGCTGCCCGATATTAAGAAGCTAGAAAGTGTTGGTGGCATCGAGCTCAGAGGTAGTTGGAGTGAATCATTGGCTGCAGTAATTGGGCAAATAAATAAATAAATAGTAAATACATTTTACGGGAAACGAGGTTGGACTTGGGGTGTAGTCCAGTTGAAAATGTGCCACTTGCTTTCTGCTCTCCAGCTATTCATTCATTCATGAAACTCACCTTCCTACACTCGTGTTTTTACCATAATTAAATATGACCTGACCACCTTAAATATAATGTGAAGTTGTTTAGTGAATAATATATCTTTTTTTTTCAAAATAATGATTAACACTAATGATGTTGGTTAAAACATTAAATGATGCTTAGTGCAACCAAGCATTTTGTTGTCGTTATTGGGTGGAAGCATGAAATTGTCCATTGGTTCCTAACATTGCCTCATTTCGATGTACTATGTATGTGGGACCTTAGACCATCTCCAATAGGGAACTCATCCCAATTCCTGTTTATGGCCCACCTGTCATAAAAAGTAACTCCACATCAGCTTTTGCGTCATAAACAGTAAATAGGAACTCAAAACATCTCTAATGAATTAAAATTTTATATAATTATTTATTTAAATAATAACTTGCCAAATGGCAAGTTATTATTTGTTGCTCTCAGTCCCCGTTCAGAGGGACTTTGTCCCATCGGTCCTTGTGCAAGGTCCCCATTCCATTTTGCTCCAACAGTCCCAGTTCCCTTTTTGTCAGAAACAGGGCCTCAATATATGCCCATTGGAGTTGCTCTTATACGGAAACAGTTCACGGAATCAATCACGGTTGCATTGCACCTTTTATTGTTTTGTTTTTGTTTGGGGAAAACTTTTTGGTGCCTATAATTTTTGTACTTAAATTACTTAAAATTAAAAATAGAAAAAAATGAGATTTATTCTTTTATTTTTGAATTTTATGTCTAAAATTTAGACACCATAAAAACACCTTTTGTGGAAAGCTGAAAGTCAAATTCAGCTTTTGCCATGTGATACGAAAATGTACCAAGAACAAACCATTTTAATGTTAGAGATACCATACAAATTAGTGAAGTGAAATCATACAAATTATATTATTTTGATGTAATATACACCAAATTTAATCTAATGCATCAGAGCATTTTACTAGGTAGGGGACCCCATATGCCATGTTCAATGCAAGATCCTTATATCAACATCCATTCAACATTCCAATCTTGTTCATTTGTGATATTATCTGGCAACTTCGGCTTCCATTCAATTCAACCATCAAACACTTTTGGTCAGCATCCACATATATAAACTCCTCAGAATCATCATTTTCTTGCTTCTTTTCACTAATTAGCCAGGCCCCTTCACAGAAAGTTGCATGAAAAAGGAAAGAAAAAGAAAAAAAGTGTTTCTCTTCATATAAAATAATAGAATCTTACATTTCTTTTAATTAATATTATTGTCACAAAGCTAGAACTAAGGTTGTTCCTTTTACAACTTAGTAATGATTTCTTGGTTGTTAATGGGATATACATATATATATACTAAGGAAATGAAGCCTCTAGAGATAGATAACATAGGATGCATCATCTTTCCCTCCATAAAGATGGCTTACTAGGTCTATTACCTTTTTTCATGATGAGGGATGGAAACACGCTTTTTAATTTGAATATGGAAACAAAAGAAGTGTTGGACTCGCGTATGGGGAGGAGGGGTGCTTCATCTCATTGTGGGATCAGAAGAAGCAGAACTCGGACCCTGCGAGTTGTGTCGCTCGAAACGTAAAAAAAAATTATCTAAGAAAAACGGAGGATCCAAATTCCACGTTTCAGATTTTAAATTCCATCAGCTGCAAATCGAACCATGGGATTTGTGAAGCAAAATTTCATGACCAAAAAACTCGCATAGTTCGAGTTATTGTCTTGTATTCCATAACTCCATATTTTGGCAGATCACACCTAAGCCTTCCATATCCATAAATTTGAGCCATGGAAACACATCATAGTTCTTGAGAAAAGAAATGTCACTTGCTAGTTGCTACCTCTCTTCATCAATCAAAATTTCCTCTATAAATATTTATTTAAAGGTACATGTCAATGCAGACAAATTAAAGTGCTTTGGATATTCTCTAACAAAACATTATTAGATAACACAAAGCATGACTCCAGAATTCTTTTTTCTATATTAAAATAAAACACTCTTTGTTTACCAAAAAAATAGCTCACTACTCTTCACTGTTGTCTTTATCACTAGATCAATGGTAAAGAAGAATAAATCAATTCGGTGTAAGATACCAAGACGTACGTGCGTGCGTATAAAAGGCCATTAATTTAGTCTTTTTTATTAATTATTAACTACTAATATAAAAATCAAAAGTAAAGTGATGTATTGAAGTGTTGAAGACAGTGCAATTTCTCTTGTTATTCAGTTGCTGTGTTCTCAGTTCTCACTAACTACTCCTATTCAACTTCATAGTTCATACTTCATACATTGACTCTACTAGACTACTGCATTCTCTTCCAGTCCCTCAGTTCTCTCACATTTTCATCTAGTTCTCTCTCTCTCTCTCTCTCAAGCTGCTGTTCTTTTTTATCCATCATTAGCAACAAGGTTTTTGAGGAAGAGAAGAGTTACAAGCTGTGTCAGAGATCATGGAAGCTTCTAAGCCAGAAGAGATAAACCACCCACCAATGGACCAGCTTCAAGGCTTGGAGTACTGTATAGACTCAAACCCATCTTGGGGTATGCAAAGCTTTCACCTTTCCTCAACTACATTTTCAGTTTCAGTTTCTGTGACCATTTTGGTTTTCCGTGACAGTCATATATTTGCTTCTAAACTGTTAACAGTGGAGTCAATAGCTCTTGGTTTCCAGCATTATATTCTGGCCTTAGGAACTGCTGTCATGATTCCTTCATTTCTTGTGCCTCTGATGGGAGGAAGTGATGTAAGCCATTCCATGCTTCCAACTCCTTTTTCTTTCTGCATCTTCAAAACTTCATTTTTTGTATTTCTTCTGAGAAGAACTTGTGTGCTTGGGCACATTTTTTCCATGCTTCAGTTGCACTTACAACTACTCATTCTCATTTTTAATGTTAAAAAAGTGTATATTAGTTAAAAGAACCGAATGAATAGTTATAAATACATTTTAAAATATGCTTTACAGGCTTTTCTTATTCTGAATTTCTGATGATATTATTTGATATTAGGAAATCCCTAGGAAGTAAAGTTTTTTCTTTCTTTTTTGTCCAGCTTTTGATTGTATTGAAATTATATATTTGGATTTTGTCATCATTTGCTAAATCAAAATTGACTGAATGAGCTGGTTGGGCCCCACAGAAGAGAAAATTTTGTATAGACTGAAAATGAAATTACCTTGGCTTATTTTTCTTCTGCATTGGCCTAAATGGGGGAATTGATGTTTCATACAACGGTTCAGGATGATAAAGTTAGGGTGGTTCAGACACTGCTTTTTGTTGAAGGGATTAATACATTGCTACAGACACTCTTTGGAACCCGGTTACCAACAGTGGTAGGAGGATCTTATGCATACATGGTCCCCATTATATCTATAATCCATGATTCATCACTTATGAAGATACAGGACCCTCATTTGGTTTGTACATTTCTCTACTCTTTGGTCATAATGTTTTTCCCTTAAGTTCATTTATAAGTTGATGGTCCTCTTTATTATGTTGAAATTATATCTTAGTTCCTTTAAAATGTGAGTTTAATCATTCAAATTTGAAATTTGCCTTGAATATATCATGTCTATGCTCCATGTCTGCATAAATTAATGCTCTTTCATTGATTTCCAGAGATTTCTTAACACAATGAGAGCAGTCCAAGGTGCAATGATAGTAGCATCAAGTATACAAATTATTTTGGGTTTTAGCCAATTATGGGCCATTTGTTCTAGGTAGATAAAAATTCTTCCATTTGAAATGCATAGATATTCTTGCATTTGAAGAATGAAGCTTTGATATCATTACTGTATTATCCTTCCCCTTTTCTTTCAGGTTTTTCAGTCCACTTGGAATGGCTCCAGTGATTGCATTAGTTGGTTTTGGATTATTTGACCGAGGTTTCCCTGTGGTATATATATATAACAATAACTCATATGTCAACAGTACTTGTTATCTGACTATACAAGAAATTTATGACTGTCTCTTTCTGTCTAACATTGTTTGTTGTTTTGAATCTTCTTTCAGGTTGGACATTGTGTTGAGATTGGAATTCCCATGTTAGTTCTGTTTGTAGTCTTCTCTCAGGTACTACTCAAATTCAACTTCATTATGTCAATGTAGAGTATTTTCTATACATTCGAATTTGGTAAAGTATAATAATTGTGTTACAATATTTTCATTATGCAGTACTTGAAAAGCTTCCATACAAGACAAATACCAATACTAGAGAGGTTTGCACTACTTATATCAACCACCATCATTTGGGCATATGCACATCTCTTAACAGCAAGTGGAGCATACAAACACCGCCCGGAACTAACCCAACATAATTGCAGAACAGACAGAGCCAATCTTATTTCTTCTGCTCCATGGTTAGTGCATAAAACATCTCTCCCACATTTGAATAGTTGCAATGAGAAGCTTGATGAGCAATTGCCATTAACTCTTGAACATTGTTTCTTGCAGGATAAAGATCCCATACCCTCTTGAGTGGGGTGCTCCTACATTCAATGTTGGTCATGCTTTTGCAATGACGGCTGCAGTTTTAGTCTCCTTAATTGAGGTACTGTATTTAAAGATGACAGTTCATACCGAAATTCAATTCTAACAATTTATATTAATACGTCAATTCGTGTTCCTCATTTGTAGTTAAAGTTTGTGATTTATGTTCTACTAAAGCTTTATGGTGTCTTGGAATTTCTAATATCATGTTCATATTCTGTATCAATACTTGAGCTTCATAGTTGACTAACTAAATTAGGAAAAACCTTTCACAGTCAACTGGGGCATACAAAGGTGCATCAAGACTGGCAAGTGCAACACCACCTCCTTCACATGTTCTAAGCCGTGGTATTGGCTGGCAGGGAATTGGAATACTGCTAAATGGACTTTTTGGAACAGCAACTGGTTCATCAGTTTCTGTGTAAGTGCAATTCTTCATGTTCCTAGTTTCCAGTTTCACTATTATAGGACACAAATTTGATTCTCCTAGGATCATGACAGAGAGAATGTGGGACTCCTTGGAAGCACTCGCGTTGGAAGTCGAAGGGTCATTCAAATTTCAGCTGGCTTTATGATATTCTTCTCAATGTTAGGTGAGTAGTAAACTGTGGGGCAACATTAGTCTTAACTAAATTTACTTTGACAGTTTATTTCATGATTTTTACTTACAAAGCACAATATACCTCTTCAGGAAAATTTGGAGCTTTCTTTGCATCAATACCCTTACCTATTTTTGCAGCTGCACACTGCATTCTATTTGGTCTTGTAGGTGAGTATAAGCTATAACCGTTTAATTCATTTCACCTTCGATTTCATTGGAGTCTATCTATGCTTCATTCGTCTATCTTTTGATGACAATTGCTCTTTGCATGTTTCAGCTTCTGTGGGACTATCATTTCTGCAGTTCACTAACATGAACTCATTGAGGAACCTCTTTATTACTGGTGTTGCCCTTTTCTTAGGACTTTCCATTCCTGAGTATTTCAGAGAATACACTGCCAAGGCCCTTCATGGACCTACTCATACAAAGGCTAGATGGGTGAGTCTGTTTTTCCATCCATATTATTATATTAGCCATTAGGATTCAATTATTTGAAAGTGTATAAATTATATTAAAAATTGTCCAGAGACTTGAAAATTTGAAAGTTGTCTTCTCAAAACATTAACTAAGTGCTATCATGGTGATATATTGACATGAACTAAATATTGTCATGAAGATTTCTGTTCTAGCTATGCATCTTCTGCTTCTATTTATGATGGCTTGTGCTTGACACAACCTAAAAGCATGTCATTCTTTATGAGAAATGTTACTAATTCCCATTCCTTTGTTTTTGTATTTTTTCAGTTTAATGATTTCCTTAATACTATATTCTTCTCTTCACCAAGTGTTGCATTGATTATTGCTGCGTTCTTGGACAACACACTTGATTACAAGGATAGTGGAAAGGATAGAGGAATGCCATGGTGGGCCAAGTTTAGATCATTCAAAGGAGATACCAGGAACGAAGAATTCTACACCCTCCCTTTCAACCTCAACCGGTTTTTCCCTCCATCTTAAGAAGAAAGTTCTATCTTAAAGGAAGATGTAAAAGGAAAAGCATCATTCCCAGATGGTTGTATATGTTTTGGTGTGACAATTGTGTATTACTGAAAATTTTTGTGAAGAAAATTATTGTCAGTTTATCTTAGACCTCTTTCTCACCTATTTTGGAAAGAGTTGTTAAAGCAAGTCAAGAAGATTGAAATGATAAACTACTAGTTCGAATTAAGTTTTAAATTAGCAAACATTAAAAGATTAACTTGGATAAAATTCTGAGAGAAATTCTGTATTAGCACTCTACACTCATTAAAGCTAAAAAGCTAAAAAAATAAAAAAATAAAATCCAATAAGCCATCCTATATCAGTCTTAAAAGTATTTCATTTTTAACATTTTTTTTAATTTATAATTTAAGCAAATCAGCTTCTTGCTTGACTGTGATCTATTGGAATTTACTGTCAAAAACTTTTAACAAAAAGAAACTGTAAAAGCTTTAAATTTTCAGTCTTTGACTGGTAAAAAGACTTCCTTGAACCAAGTAAAGTTCTTGTAAGAAGGTACTATTAATATGGGTTGGAAAAAAAAAAGGTATTCATTTTGTTATAGTTTCAAGTATAAATGAATGTGAATTAGCTTTGATGAAATACATCTAATTATCTACTATTTTGCAGTTATTCCTTTGTTTATAAAGAACCTTGGATTCTGTGTGTGCAGCTTGAGGTGTGTTTGACTTGTAACTTGAATCTTTGGAAGTTGGAGCTAAGAAAGAAAGAAAAGATAGCAGTGGTAATGTATGGTTTCAGTGCCAATCAAGAACTGCTAATATGTTCTGTCTCTGTTGAGAAGCAGCTTTAGCTTTACCCTATCTGTGTCTGTCTTCTTCTGTATATCATGTCCTTTTTTGTATTTATGTGATAAATCACAGTGGATAGGGATGCCATATTGATAATCATATAATAATGGATTCTCATTCATCTAAATTGCCTCATCTGGTTACTGGTGATTATAATTTCTCCAGTGATTATCAATATTTTTAGTCTCTTTTGCCAATTATTTAATGTGTTTGGACTATCGTTGGTAATCGAATGTTTATATAAAATTGATTTTGCAAAATTGATTTTGATCAAAAGTGAGTTGGTATTAACGTAGTTTATATTTAGTATTTTTTATTTAAAATAAATTATAATAAATTAAATATTATTTAGATTATATTATTTAAAATCACTTTTAGATGAAAAATTAAAAAAAAAACATAAATTTAAATAATTATTTTATATTATTTTATAATTTTATTTTAGATATTTAAATAAATTTTAATATTCTTTTTTTAATACTCTTAATACTCTTTAGTACTCTAATAGAATTAATAAATTTTAATATTTTTTAATCACTCATATGACTTTTAACACATGACAATGGTACTAAACTATTATTAATCTAGTTAAGATTGATTCAGGTGAAAGAATATGTGAAGGGGAACACAAATTTACTAGTGGAGTTTACACATACACTCTTGGCACCTAGGATGTCTATAAATGCTTTTGCCATAACCCTTTGTTCCAAGCTTCTGAGCTTCCTGGATCATCTTCTTTATTCTATCTTTGAAATTATTCCATCCTATGGTCTCATTCTCAGATAAAATTGACGATAACCTCTTCTTGTTCGGCCGCAATGTAGGAGCGTGACCGTTGCCATAGTAGGTTCTTAGTCCAGACACTAGTGATGAAAGTTGGCTACCAGAGTCGGTCATAGCAAAAACATCAGCACTTGCACATGCAATGAAATCCAATGCAGCCAACTGCATTACATAATCAAAATTATATTCTTAGGCATTATAATTCAAAATTTAATTGTCAACCACTTCCAAATAAACAATTCAGCTCATAGATTGTGTTTGTGCTAATATATGAATTTACCTGAGAAGAAAAATTTCTAAAAGGTGCTAGTTCAGTAGGTGTGAGCAGATTCTCTTTTGTGATCACATTGGGATAAAGTCTAGTGAATGGATCCATTCTTGATGTTCCTCCATAAATTTGTGAACTAGCCAAATAAATGTATGTACTACGTTTGAAACCAAGACCTGCTAGAACAAGACCTGCTTCTTCTGGGGTCAACGGACATCTTCCCAATTTTCTCAAATCCGCCGCAGAAATAAAGCTACAAACATCATAGTAATACATGTCATAAGAATGCTAAACAAGGATTTTTATCAAACAGAAATATTTTGTGTATTCATTTTGCCACGTATACGAGACCAAATAAATATGTACAAATAACTTAATTCCTTCAGAACCAACATAATATGCAAACAAAAGCATATGATAGGATCATGCATACGTCGAATTCTTCAAGCGCTGAAGGAGCAGAGGAAAATGGCTTTCTCTGTAAGCTTGAAGTTCTTTTCTCTCATTTTCGCCACCTCCAAATTCACAAAGTGAATAGGCTACCATATCTATTTCAAATCTCAAGTGCAAAGCAAGGTATTTGGTTGAGCCTCTAGCATATTCATGGCTCTCCTTCTCAATGAACTTCCCTAGCAACTGAGTGTCTAGCATACTTGGTGGAGTACTATATTTTCTGATCCTTTTGATTAATAGTGACCCAGCTTGCTGAATTTTTTGTGCAAATTTCAAAGCATGGAAATTGCATTTGCATCTTAACCTCTGCAGTTGTTTCAAACATATATAAAGTCATACATTTATAATACTTTTTAGCATCTTAACGATAAATAAGGTTGCTTTATGACCTGAATATCAAAAGGCAGTGGATCAAAACCAAGTCTGTTTCCATATCCTAGGAAGTGAACAAATCCATTTTTCAACAGAATAGGAAGGACAATTTTGATATAGTCAGCAGAAGTAGCCTCTTTTGGAAGATCTGCATCTGTAATCTGAAATGCAAAATATTTAGAATCATAAAAGTTGCAATTAGTCTTCTCTAAGTGCAATGAGATTATTAGATAAGATAATAGACCTGGCTACCAATAGCATTTAAATCTTGTGATTTCATATTAGGTGGAAGTTCCTTCACTATTCTAATATCATCCTTCAGAATATTCATGAAATAGTCCTCCTGGTATATGTCACCAAACTGGCTGCATTTATTTACCCCATTTTTTCAATTAAACAAATTTGGTTTGATGAAAATATAAAACAAACTTTTCAGCTATTATTCTGATAAACAAATTTTACCTTGGATCCTTCCATACATTGCTATAGAGAAACTTTGGCATGACCAGAGTTGCATTAAGGAGTGATGCCACAGCAACAACATTGCAAATCTGTAATCACTATAGTAGTCTCGTTACTTACATCATTGTTATAACATTTTAACCATAGGCTTATTTTATTATTATCTAAAATGACACAACATTATCTAGGTGCCAATACTTACAGCAACTCGTTGTTGATTAAGGCCACCATTTGCACTTACTGATATGTAGCCATTACTTTTCACAATGTTCCCTGCCACAGATTGTAAACTATGTTAAGTCTTATTTGATGTTAAGAGATTAAACTATATTAAATATTCATCCTAATTACCTGGATTATGTTTAACATTTTTATCTGCACATGGTTTCCATAAAGATGCCTGCTGATATGGTTCAGCCCATAAATTGGATGGCTCTTGCTTGAACTCTTTCTATTAATAAATTAAAGTCAGCATCATAATACACTAATGAATTATTAATTTTGACAATTATCTAACAAGAAATACCAATCAGAAATTTTTATACAAACCTCAGCAAGAGCACTGCCAGCCATGTTTAGAAGTCGATCATACATTTGAATTGGCGATTGCTTCATGTCGATGTTGGAATCTTTAACCTTATTCCATCAAATTAAATGCGTAGCAATTACAAACAAGTATCAATGCAAAATATCACATTATTTATTTTAGTTGCACTAGTTAACCTTAAATTACTCTGCTCTATTTGAAAATTCAAGAAGGGTGTTGAGAAGCATGCATGGATGATTTGCTTATACCTGAAGAAACGCACTTGAATTATTTGATGATGTAGTGGGTTGAGGATTTTCAAACTCAAAGAAAGAGATGAAAAAGGAATCAATGAGGAAGAGGCAACCCAATAATGCAAGAACAACAACAATGGTCTTGATGTGCTTTTGTAGCCACAAGTGCTTTTTCCCAACATAGATTCCCCTACAAGAATAATAATTATACTTTGAAGAATCACTTCTCAGCCCATAATGATGAAGCAACAAAGTTTTTTTCACCCTCTTCCATGAAGGAAGAATATCACAACTGCTTGTTATCCTGTGATCTTTCATTATAACACTATACCCTCAAACAATTCAGCTCAAAATAGCTAAGACATTGATATTAGCAAGTGTACTCTAATAAAACATGCATGCAACTAAAAGTTCGTTTCTGTGGTTTGTTATTCTTATAGTTTCTAAAACCAAACTATGAATAATCCAATAGAAAAGGAACAAATAAAGGTTAGTTCTTCCTTGTATGAATTCAAAGTGAAGCGAAGAAGTAGAAGTAGGTGATGTAGATATATAGTTAAGTAAGAAAAAAGTAGAAAGAGTGAAATCCAAGCGAGTGATGAAGACTCAACCATATATGCATTACCTTACGGCACAAGAATCCCAACAATAAGAACAGCTACTTCCTACCAAACTCAACCAGCGTTGGGGTGTAGGTACACCTTCCTGCAAGCCTTCCAATTCCATCTCTGCAGAAATCCAAACAATCACAGCACTCTTAGCGACAATATAATTTTTTCCTTCTCCGTTTTTCTATTCTGGACTTTTAATTTCGTTCGTTCCAACATGGCTTTGTTTGTTTACGTTAGTTGTGTGATTTGGTTGCCACAGAACCTCATGTTTCCTATAAAGCCGTTGTACTAGTATGGCTAATAACTTGGTGTATATATATACATATAAAACTACGTTAAGTGCATACAAACAAATCAATAATTATTGTTACGTCTAGATCATTTTTTATTAGCAATAATATAGGTTCATTTGTAATTAATTTTATAATAAAAATATATAAAGAGTACATAATACTTTATAATAAAAATATATAAAGAGTACATATACTATGTAACTACTTAACAACTATATATTTATATATGAATATATATTGTTTAATTTATCATAAATTTTGAAAAGTAAGCATATTTGATCATTAAGTAAATTTGTTCATTACAGATTTTATTAAAAATATCTTTCTCGTAATTTCACTACTAATTTGTAATATACATGTGATTAGTTTTTCTTTGTCGTTTATATTTTTGTAGTTAAATGATAAACACATGGAATAGAGAGTTGTTAGACTTGGATCTTAGATTTGCAAAATTGTTACCTTTTCTGTTGAGGTCAAACTTGCATCAACTTAAATTATTTGTATTAAAGTGAATATACACATTAAATTTTTTTTAAATAATATTTGTTTGTTTATTACGTCGTAATTGCTTAACCCTATTCTTTCCTTGTAGATTAGATTCCGTGTAAACCAATCAAACAGTCTGTAAAACTTGAAAATACTAAATAGACTAGGTGACCACTCGCTTTTAATTAAAGCACATTAATGGAATTCTCATTGTCATAGATTTATGGACAAAATAAAAGCATAGTTTAGACTTTGGATTTTGGATAAAATAGGCTAAATTTTAATTACATATTGTATAAATATAATTAGTCATTTTAATATATATTTTTATAATTAAAATTTAAAATATATTATTTTTTAAATTATATATTTTATAAAT
>NC_029794.2:3316743-3331889 GCF_000816755.2 Arachis ipaensis | reverse complement strand
TTAAATTCATTAAATTCATAAGTTTATAAGTCACAAAAAATTGATAAGTTTATAAAAATGTAGATTTTCTGGAATTTAAACTAAAACACAAAAATTGGATATCTATTCTTATTCGTTTTAATTTTTTTGATATTTTATTTTGGAGAGTATATTGGTAATGATTCTTTAGATATTAATAAGTCAAAGGATAATTTTAATTAAATTTTTAGAAATTATTTATTGTTCTATTTTAAATTCATAAGTTTATAAGTCACAAAAAATTGATAAGTTTATAAAAATGTAGATTTTCTGGAATTTAAACTAAAACACAAAAATTGGATATCTATTCTTATTCGTTTTAATTTTTTTGATATTTTATTTAAATCCAAATGGAGAGTATTTTTTTATTGACAATATAATTTTAAAGTTAATAACTTAAAATAGTAAATGTCAATAATCTATACCAGTACTAAATCGAATTAAACTGATTCAATTTACTATATATGAGCTGTTCAATAATAAATCGAATTAGGTCAATTCGATTTACTACTGAAAAGACTGATTCGAACTAGGTCAATTGACTTATATAGATATATGCATAAAACTTAACGTAACAATTTTTGTTTTGAGGGATTCATATAATTTTGAGATGCCTTTAGTTTAGTTTTGGATTTTACATTTTTACCCCATTTATAGCATTAGCCATGTTAGATTGTTACATACCATATAATAAGGCATTACAAATTGCTTCAACAATTTTTTGCTCCTCCTAATGCTACTACTACTAAGAATATGCCATTGAACTATTCTCCTATGTGGCACATCATTTGATATCTCTATGTGAAAGTTAGCCCTATTGTGCAATATAATCTTAGTCAATAAATTAAAACCCCATAAATTCCTCGTGTTTTGTTTCTGGTCTGTCATTACCAGTCACAAGTTCTCATAAAAGAAGAATAGTGAGCATTAAAAGAGAAAACCAAAATCAATCCAAAAGCTAAAGGGATGTAAATTAAGGGTCCCAAGTAATTAAGCAAATGAAACCAAAACAATGGGCAAGAAGTTAGTCAAAATCTCCCTGTTAAGAGTCATTATTAATGATGTGTAAGCAGTAGCAACTACTGTAATAATTTAGTTTTGGGCAAACACCACCGCAATGTGATGTCACTACCTGCTCATTATGATTGCTACAAAGAAATGTGGTGTAAGCTTTGGTATCATTCAATAAAATCTTTTAGGAGAACCCACTCCCGAGACTAATTATTGTAGAGGAATAGTTCAAACTTCAAAGTTATACAGTAGTCATTTTTGTGGACTATACTATGTATATAATAGATGTATCTTAGTTCTTAGATTGGTCATTTTCTTGTGTTTTTTAAACAATTTGCTCATGCTAATAATTGTATACATTATTAAATTTACTAAAATATATATAAAACACTTATACATAAAAATTAAAAAGTAGAACATTATTCAACAAAAAGCTGATATGCATGTTATAAGAAATTGATCTGAATAAAGGGTCAAATTGACCTAATCATATAACGTATTTAAGAATATATTCTGTAGACGTTAAAAATGATAAAAGTGAAAAAATATGGTTACTTTTTTTTTTTAACCCTTTATTGTTTTTTATTCACATTTCAATCAAGCACACCTAATAATTGTGATTAACTGTGTCTAGGAGGTGTGAAGAAAAAAATGGGAAAATGACAAAGAAAAAAAATAGAAAAATAGGGAGAAAAAAAATAAAAAGAAAGAAAGGGGAAGACAGAAAGGAAAGGGAGGTGGAAAAAAAGGAGAGCTGGAATCACATGGACTTGTCTTTCTCTTGCTGGGTCCTCCATCCTCTTCTCTTTGTTCACACCTTTACCATTCTCTTCCTCTTCTTCTTCCTCTCAACCCACTCTTAGATTCCTCTTTTCTTTCTATTTCTCTCTCTTCCTCCATGGCTGAGGATAAGGTACTTCCCCATTAACCAAAAACTGCTTTTTTTAATTCTTTTATTTTTCCATTGCCGTTGTTGATGTGCTGATTGTTTGGTTTCTGAGAAAATCTGGGTGACCCTTGAATGGGAGAGTTACAAAATCTTCTCTTTTTGTTTAAGGGATGAGGCTAAGATGATCTAGGATGTGTGATTTTTGTTTCTCTGTTTCTCTTTTTGGGTTTCCTTAGCGTCAGAGGGAAAGTTAGGGTTTGTTCTTTTTGGGGAAATTTGATTTTTGTGCTAAAAAAATTTGGCCTTTGAGCTTAACAGAGAAGACCATTCAGCTTATTTTCGTCTTGATCTATGCTTTTCAGTGAAGTTTCATCTCTATTTTTTTTTTTTTTTACTTTCTCTTTTTTCTGGAGAGAAGTTTTCTGAGCTCGTTCTGTGATGCGTTAGGGATTTATTTGATGTTGAAACTCATGTCCGAGTCGGATCATGTTTCTTACATTGATGGTGGGGTTTCAACGTCTTTTTTTAATTTATTTTTCATATGTTATGATTCCAAATCTGGATTACTTTCTGTATATACCATCCCTTATGATTTCTATTTCTGATTAACTTGTGTCATTCCTTTTTTCACTCTTGTGCTAGTTGTTGCATTGCATCTTGCTTATTTTAGCAGCATAGTATGTTTTCTTCCTTGAGTTGCTTCTTACTTTCGATATTTGCAGTAGAAGTTTGTCCTGTGGGCTTGCTGCTACTATATTCCTTGTCATCCCCTTCTTTAGCAGCTTATTACCATAACAGAATATCTGCAATACCATACTGATGTTTCTACTTTCTACCGGGTTATTTACTAATGTTAATGAAACTTCCCTTTTAGGTTAAGGTTATTGAGTTGCGTTGTTGAAATGTGGTGGTTCATTTGTGGAATCACTTTGTGTGTTTGATATTCTGTCAAGTGGTTGTTTATATCTTCCTTGTGACACCTAATCATTTTGAAGCATTTAGTAATCGTTCAAGATTCTAACATTCCTTATACCATTGTTGATGTCGCAATTTGAACAGGAGATGTCTACCTCTGTTGTCAACGGGAATGATTCTCTCACTGGACACATCATATCTACAACTATTGGAGGCAAAAATGGCGAGCCCAAACAGGTATTGTCTTTGTGAATCCATTCCACTGGTAATATGGCATGTATCGGGATTTAATGATTTCTTATTTACTGATGCTTGTAGACTATTAGCTACATGGCCGAGCGTGTTGTAGGAACTGGATCATTTGGAATTGTTTTTCAGGTATGCTAATACCATGCTCATAACTGTTGCTGTTTCCACCTATTTTCTATCATGCTGATGGTTTTTTCCCTCTTAGGCGAAATGCTTGGAAACTGGAGAGGCAGTGGCCATTAAGAAGGTTTTACAAGACCGAAGATACAAGAATCGTGAGCTACAGCTAATGCGTGTGATGAATCATCCAAATGTGATCTCCCTGAAGCATTGTTTCTTTTCCACAACAAGTACAGATGAACTTTTTCTTAATTTGGTGATGGAATATGTTCCAGAATCCATGTATCGGGTCTTAAAGCATTATAGTAATGCTAATCAAAGAATGCCCATTATCTATGTAAAACTTTACATGTACCAGGTATGCTTAAGAATTTTGGTGATTTGTTAACACCTCTTGATTTCATTCTCTTTGCCTAATAAAAGTTTGTGGTGGGCCTGCAGATTTTCAGGGGCTTGGCTTATATACACACGGTTCCTCGAGTTTGCCACAGAGATTTGAAGCCTCAAAATATACTGGTTTGTCTATATCTCTTTGCTGAATATATAAAGATCATAATTATTTCTCATAATTCTTCCTGGCTTCTGATGCTGTTATCTGTATTATCCAGGTTGATCCTCTTACCCACCAAGTTAAGCTATGTGATTTTGGAAGTGCAAAAGTGCTAGTATGTTGGCCCCTTCATTTTACATAATACACTTAGTTTGTTCTTTGTTGTGCATGCATAATTTTTTGTAGTATTGATTCAGTATAGAATATATCTTGATATGATGGTATCCTGGCTTCTTAATAGTGAAGACCAGCATTGCATTCTGTTTTTACTTTCTAAGCATCCAAAATATTTTGTAGCAATATTATCACTCATCTTGCAGTATTCAGGATCATGCTTTTTCTGCCTAATAGACTTTTCTTTGTTGTGTGGAAGTTCCTTGTGTTAACCTTGGGTCTTTATATTCTGATCAGGTTAAAGGTGAAGCTAACATATCATACATATGCTCACGTTTCTATCGAGCTCCAGAGCTTATATTTGGTGCCACAGAGTATACTACCTCAATTGATATTTGGTCAGCTGGCTGTGTCCTTGCTGAACTGCTTTTGGGTCAGGTTTGTGTCAAGGCTTTGTTTTCATTATTATTCCTTCAAAAATGTACTGTGAGCGATATGATTTTTCTTTTATTATCTACCATCCATCTGACAGAATTTCAACTTTTGCAGCCACTATTCCCAGGTGAAAATGCAGTGGACCAGCTTGTACATATTATACAGGTGCAACTGGTGTTGGTAATTTTAGATTATTTCTGATATCATGTCAATTTTGCCATCACAAGTTAACTCTAAAATTTTGATTGCAGGTGCTTGGCACACCCACTCGAGAGGAAGTACGTTGTATGAACCCGAATTACAATGACTTCAGGTTTCCACAGATCAAAGCACATCCATGGCACAAGGTCTTATACTTTCCACCTCTTTTCTGACACTTCAATTTTCTGATGTTGAGATAAGTTGAGTAGATTGAAAATATTCCTGGTCATTCTAACACTTCAAGAAATTGTTTTCAGATATTCCACAAAAAGATGCCTCCGGAAGCTATAGATCTTGCCTCCCGGCTTTTGCAGTATTCCCCTAGTCTCCGGTGCACTGCGGTGAGTGTGATTGGCTAGCTTTTTTGTTTTCTATCATCTATTCAGACTCATCTATTAAATTAGTATTTTTATGTGTATATCAGTTTGTATTTTGTTGGAATTGGATCATTAATGGTTGTTCTTTGGGAAAAATAACCTAGAAATCTGATGAGGATCTTTTCTGTTATGCAGCTAGAAGCATGTGCACATCCTTTCTTTGATGAACTCCGAGAACCTAATGCCCGCCTGCCAAATGGTCGCCCATTCCCACCTCTATTTGACTTCAAACAGGAAGTAAGTTCTCAATAATTTTCTTGGTAGATGTGTAATCTAGCAGTAACTAATTGGTTCAAAATAATTAAATTTTGCAACGTGTTTACAGAAGTCTAGAATCCATAGAAGGGTCCATATATCCAAGTGTGCTTTTTTTTTTGGGTGTTTTCTTTATTTCTTTAACAACTGTTTGGGTAGTCTGAATTTTCAACACATTGCTCTTTGTCAAAATTCAGCCAAACCAATCAACCATCCAAATTGTTGCTGTTATTGACTGTGATTATTATATAACTCCCTAAAACAAAATTGATGAACAAATTTGTGACTCTCCCTTTACAGCTGTCTGGGGCGTCTCCAGAGCTCATCAATAAGTTGATACCGGATCACTTGAAGCGGCAAATAGGGCTACAGTTTTCTCCCATGGAAGGATCTTGATGTAAGCTCCAAGGGCAATGTTGTATACTAGTTCAACGAGTTAACGAAAAAGTGGCGCCATTATTTTTTGTCTAGATTACCAATGTTCTGTGGCATGGGCAGTGTAATTCCATGCCAAACCCGGACTGAGACTTGGGGGTGCTGGATGGCTGCAAGTTGATCCATCAGTATATCATCATATATGTATACCCCTTGGAATCTACTGTTGCTTAATCTGGTGGGTCTTCAGTGTCCCCAGGCAAAAGCAAATAGCCTTATCCCTTTGCATGTTTTTATTGTAAACGTCTTAAATGTCTTAGTAATAGTTTTGGCCTCAAATGGGGTCAGAAATGCTTCTGAGGGGAAAACTAAACCCTTTTCTTCTGGAATGGAATGTTGGTCCTTTTTCTGATGGTTGGTGGTAAGGTGGATATGTTGGGTTTTTTTGGGTTTAGTTTTTCCCCAGAGTTCAAATGTTAATATGTCGCTGATGTGCAACGTTGCAGACTAGTTCCTTGTTTAAATGTAATGTGCTTTATGTTTCTCTTCAATGTTGTCTTTTAGTTATTCTGCCATTTTGTTTCCATAAGCTGAATTACAAGTTTTACATCTCTCGAATAGTTTTTATATATAGTTTTATAAGTGAGGCAATATTCACTGAATCAAATTTTGGGGTTAACTTCATTCAATCTCAATTCTGAGATACTTTTGGATATGGTATGCAGAAAGTTTAAATGGAACATAAAGTGTAATTTTAAGGGCAATTTACGAAAATAAAACATTTGGCTTCCAAAATCACGGAAATACAATTTTTGGGAAGATTAATCTCTACATACAAGTGTTTTGCATTTACAAGTTTTACAAGTCTGAACGAAACCCACCCATTAAATGCGCTTCTTGTTACGTGCCTTTCTAACAGAATTTTAAATCAATTCAAATCAATCAACGCACAAATATATAACTTTCATTTTTCAAAAGATTTCGTTTCTTTTTTCGAGTTTTTTGCCAAATTTGTTGGATCTCCTTCATGCGTTCTCTCTTTGCTTCGTTTTTTTCGATTTTCATGGTTTTTGAAATCAAGCTTTGAAATCGTTTTGAAGATAATGGAACTTCAGAAATACACCCAAACGATTACATAAATACACCCAAACGGTTACAGAAATATACCCAAACGATTACAGAAAGGATTACAGAAATACACCCAAAAGATTTAAGAAATACACCCAAAACAGGAGAAGACAGTATATTTCTTCTTGAAATCTTTTAATGGTTAAGGATGAGGCACATGGCAGAGACAATCTAGAAGAAAAACCTAGAAGAACAATCTAGAAGAAAAACCTAGAAGAACAGTAAAACAGTACCTTGAATAATGTTTCTTCCTTTTTTGGTGATTTTTGATGGAGATTTGTATCTTTTTTTTTTCTTGATTTCTTCTACTCTTCGCGAGGAGTTGGAACGTTTCTGCAGAATCGTAGTAGTTTGTTTTGAATGTCCCTTGAATCTTGATGGTTTGCGTTTTGATTGAGGAAGAAGACGAAAAGTGAATGTTGAAGGAGTGCATGTTTTTTTTTTTTTTGGACTTGGAGCAACTTGTATAACTTGTAAGCCAAAAAGACTTGTATGTGTAGCAGACCTCTTTTTGGGAAATGTTTCACGGATTTGAAATACACGTAAACTTCTGGAGGGGTTTTAAGGTTTACATAAATTTGTAGAAAGTTGTATTTTTGTATCCAAACTGAAAAAGTTGTATTTTCGTAATTTTAAAAGTCAAATATTTTATTTTTATAAATTGTCCTAATTTTAATGCACTGATAAAAATATTTTACACATGTTAAATTATATTTGTTTTTTGAATGATTATTTTTGTTAACATAGGGATGTATCTTGTAAAATTATCTTACACTAACAGTGAATTAAAAATAAATTCAAATATAAATTAGTGGATGGCTTTAGGAGTTTTTTTCCTAAATTTTTTATATAAAATTATAATTGTTATTAATTATACTATGGTTGATAAACAATTATGTAAAAGTTTGCGATAATAGTATTGGTTTGCTAGCAGTCAACGACGCCGTTTGAAGAGCTGTTTCTTGAGCTGTGAGACTCGCAAACTATTAAATTTCGCGCTTCGAGAGAGCATTACTCTGCCGCGCACTCACTTCACTACTTTCATCTACACCGTCCATTCGCCATCATCATCACAAACAGAGAAACTAAACGGTCCTAACTAACCCATACAACAGAATCACGTGACTAACTGCAGGGAATCATAGCCAGCAGAGTTAAGCACTGTTGTTAAACACCTAAACCAAAACGAGACCATGGGACAATCACTGTCATCTCACAAATCTCGAGCTGTTTTCCTGGTCTTACGTTCGTTCTTCATTTTAATCATTTCACTACTTCACTTAGATTTTATTTATTTATTTTTTATATAGTTTTGTTTTTTTTTCCTTAGTGTACTTTTTCATTTTCTTTTTGTCGTAATAATAAAATTGCTTCGTCCTTTTCAACTTCGTTTCCCTCGAGGCAGCAATGAACGACTTTCCAAAAGGGGTTTGCTTGCTTTTATGCTTGTGTGCGCTTTGGCATTGAAGCTTTGTTTGGTAGAAAAGTTTAAAGGAGTCAGAAGAGAAAGTTCCCAGTTAAAAAAGTTCCAAACTTTTTCAGCTCCCAGAATTTGATTCGGTTTTTCTGTTTCATGGAAGGTGTCAAGTTGGTTGCTTGGTTCTTCTCCTTGTTTATTTTGTGTTCGATGCCATTGGTTGTTGAGGGCACTGACAGCCTTCTCTCTCCAAAGGGTGTCAACTATGAAGGTTTTGTTTTGTTTTGGCATTTCCCATTTCTCACTATTGCTTACTATTCTAGCTTTGCTTTCTTCAAGTGTTGCTTACTTAGTTCACTACTTTGGTGTTATTTAGTTGCTGCTTTGATGTCCATGAAGAATAAAATGAACGATGAATTGCACGTCTTGAATGGCTGGGATATTAATTCGGTTGACCCTTGCACTTGGAACATGGTTGGTTGCTCTGCCGAGGGTTATGTCATTTCCCTGTAAGTGTTCCTAATTTCTCTTGCTCAACGTTGCTTCCTTTTGGTTTTATGGGAAAAAAAATGTGAAAGATCTTACTTGTTAGCATTTTCATGTGTTTTCTCTGTCTTTCTAATACCATCCACTCTATTCTAATGATACTGATCTTTGTTGCTGGTGGTAACTTTCTGCTTTTGGCAGGGAAATGGCTAGTGCTGGTTTATCTGGAACTCTTTCGTCAGGAATTGGAAATTTGAGCCATCTCCGAACATTGTGAGTGTCTCTCTTATTCTCCACATAAATGGCCTATACTTTTCAAACTTAATGGTGAATTGTGGTGTATTGTTGACTCAGCAGTATCTGAAAGATGCCTTGTTTATTATGCTTTTTGTTCATAAATAGTCATAATAGTCTTCCACTAATTTTTAATAGATGCCAAACAACGGTAGGAGAAAGGTAAGTAGTCATAAAATACAATGAACTCATCATATGACTAAGTGAGTTTTTTCATTGCTGAAATTAGGTTACTGCAGAACAATCAGTTATCTGGTCCTATCCCGGCTGAAATAGGCAAGTTGTCAGAGCTTCAAACTCTAGACCTTTCCGGTAACCAGTTTGTTGGAGAAATTCCTAGTTCTTTGGGCTTATTGTCTCAACTAAGTTACTTGTGAGTGTGTCTTAACAAATAGATAGATGATGATGTTATTTTAACCCTGTTCTTTTTGTTCCCCTTAAATTTTAATTTTATTCATTAGTGTTTCTCTAACTCCATGGTTCCTAATTCAATCATGCCAAGCTTTTCAGGCGGCTCAGCAAAAATAATCTATCTGGACAGATCCCTCCACTTGTTGCTAACTTGACAGGCCTTTCATTCTTGTATATCCTCTACTCTATGAAACTTTGTAATACCTTTACCTCCTCAATCAGTCAAGTACAGTTCCATAACCTTATCTTGTTTGTAGGGACTTGTCATTTAATAATCTCAGTGGTCCCACTCCAAAAATTTTGGCCAAAGGTTACAGGTGAGTTCTTTAATTGTATTAGATTTTTTGCCTAGATATGCAACAGCTAAATTCTGATTATCCTATTAAAAAGAATAAACACTTGTAGCACTTTTTTTTTTTAAATTTCCTTTAATCATGCATTAACTGACACTATACTTCTTTTATCATAATAGTATTTCAGGAAATAACTTCCTTTGTACATCTCCTTCGGAACATTGTATGGACATTTCAAAACCACTAAATGGTAATACATTTAACTTTTATTTATTAAAACCCAACTATCAGTGGACTATGTTACAGATAATGATTCAATTACAGATACAGGATCATCTCAGAAAGTCAAGAGTCATCACCAAAGGGTGATTTCTGTTGTTGTTGGCATCAGTTGCACATTTATAATTTCAGTGATGCTTGTGTGTTGGTTGCATTGGTACAGATCACGCATCCTCTATACATCTTATGGTACCTCCTTAAATGAACTTCATTACCTTTTTTATTGCTTCTAGATATGAACATATTCTGACAATATGTTATAATTGACATCTGAAGTGGAGCAAGATTGTGAATTTGATATTGGCCATTTGAAGAGGTTCACCTTCCGTGAACTACAAATTGCTACTGGAAATTTCAGTCAAAAGAACATCCTTGGACAAGGAGGCTTTGGCATTGTCTACAAAGGATGCCTTACAAACAAAATGCTGGTGGCAGTGAAGAGGCTGAAGGATCCCAATTACACCGGAGAAATGCAATTTCAAACTGAAGTTGAGATGATCGGCTTGGCTGTGCATCGTAACCTTTTGCGTCTCTATGGATTTTGTATGACTCCAGATGAAAGGTTACTTGTTTATCCCTACATGCCTAATGGCAGTGTTGCTGATCGCTTGAGAGGTTTGTTTCATATTAAGTCTTATCATTTGTTATTCCTCCTATCTTATAGTTAAAACAATGTGTCTCAAAATTAATGTCAATTACTGATTCCATTACATGGGGAAACAAGAAACAGTGATTCTCCTTGTATAGTTGGTAGTTAGAGGCCTAAATCTTATGTATTGGTGCTACCTCCTAAATCAGTGAAAATTCTTCATTAATTTGTTTGTTCTTTTATTAACTTGTGATATGTTTAGTGTTTGATGGATTTTATCTTTTCCCTTGTTCCGAAGCAGACACATGCCGAGAAAAGCCATCTCTGGACTGGAACAGGCGAATGCGAGTTGCTGTTGGCGCTGCACGCGGGCTTCTGTATTTACACGAGCAGTGCAACCCTAAAATAATCCACAGAGATGTTAAGGCTGCAAACATTTTGCTAGACGAAAGTTTTGAAGCTGTGGTGGGGGATTTTGGCCTTGCTAAGCTGTTGGATCAAAGGGATTCGCATGTCACCACCGCCGTGCGCGGTACAGTAGGCCACATTGCCCCGGAGTATCTCTCCACTGGACAGTCTTCTGAGAAAACAGATGTTTTTGGATTTGGCATATTACTTCTGGAGCTCATAACAGGACAAAAGGCACTAGATGCTGGGAATGGTCAAGTACAAAAGGGAATGATTCTTGATTGGGTAAGTAACAAGTAAATTTTTTCAAATGTTTTGTAGCTTCACAACCAAGTAATCTTAAAATCAATGCAACATGTCATTATTGCTCAATTCTAGTTTCATGTAATCCATTTTTTTTTCCATCATTGAGTAACTTTGAGTAATGTGTACTGGCCTGAATTCCTGAAGGTTAAGACATTATTTGAGGAGAAGCGGCTAGAAGTGTTAGTTGATAGGGATCTAAGGGGATGCTTTGATCCAGTTGAGCTAGAAATGGCAGTGGAGTTGTCTTTACAGTGCACTCAGTCACTTCCGAGTCTGCGGCCGAAGATGTCGGAAGTCTTGAAGATTCTAGAAGGCCTGGTTGGGCAGTCGGCGCAGCCGGAGGAGTCACAAGGAGGGTCTAACTTATATGAAGAAAGAGCATGCAGTTTCTCCCAAAACTATAGTGATGTTCATGAAGAACCTTCCTTTGTTATTGAAGCCATTGAGCTTTCTGGTCCTCGGTGACAATAAAGTGTACTTTATTCCATTTTGTAAATGAATTTTGCATTTTATGAATAATTGAATATAGAAACGTACATAGAAATATATTTATTTCCCATGCTCTCTATTCTTAACTAGAGCTGGGTCCATATGATCACAAGTTATTGCATTTAGTACGAATTTTCACGAGTTATTCGAGTGAATCTCTGATATGTTGAGGTATTGTACAATTATATGTCATATATCAAATTAAATAGTATGAGGAAACTCGGGCCATACGGTTTGCTACGTTATCAACAAGGATTCTGGATTCTATTAATTTCTGCCAATTTTTGTTTATGACTGTGTTAATAAAAGTGTCTTTGTAGATGTGTCTAATAAAAATGTTTTTTTTATAACGGTATCTAATGGAATTGTTTCTATAAATGTATCTTCTGAATGTATCTCCTTGTACATATGTTTAAAAACAATGAACTTTTCAACCTAATGTACCTACCACATTGGATTTTCAAAAATCAATCAGCTAGTCATTATATATTTATATATGTATAAGTGATTTAGTTACTAATTTTGTATGTATACATAACATGATTATTGTATTTTATTTTTGCATTTTTTATGATAAAAGCATCCGCTCATTTTTTTGGATATGTAAATTTTATGTGTTATGCATGACTATAAAAGTAGGTGGTGCTAGTTCTGAACTATGAAGTAAAGAAAATAGACTATCTGATTTTTTTATTAAAAAATTAAGAAAACAAATCTGACAGTTCGATTTGTGTGGGAGGAAAAATTGAAGGGTCCAATTTGTATTTTTAATTTTTTTTTATTTTGAAAACAAAAATCGGATGGTCCGATTTTAATATTAAATTTTTTTTAATTGTCTAAAACATAAATCCGACGGTCCGATTTGTGTGCTGCAAATTTTTTTAATTTTTTAAACACAAATTGAAAAGTCCGATTTACTCTTGATACCATAACTGCGTAAAACACCCGTACACTTCATAACTGCGTCTTACACTATTCTCCCTTCTATATCTAAATTAAAAAGTGTAAAAGCATTTTTACCTTCCGACGGAATACATAAATTATATTTCTATAATAAGATTTGACCCTACAATCTTATGTATAACAAGATCAAATCAATGTTAGACTAATCCGAGTAGCTTCTAATGATAAATTATTAGCAAAGCTAAATCATAGGTCATTAACGACATGTTATTTATTTAGCAAAGCTCATAGCATATCTAATTTTAGATGTGTGGTATATATTAGGTGACATCTACATTGAACAAAGATTTAGATTAACATCCAGTCATCCACACATTAGTGTTTTAATAAGACAAGGTTGCATGGCATAAACACAAGGCTAAATGCTTTCATTCCTTTACCATAAATTAGTGTCTGTATGGTACGAGAACAAAAACAATTCGGATCCATACAGAAAGAAAGAAATCAGTCAATCAATCAAACTCCAGTTGTATTTAGGAAAAGAAAATAAATGCATACCGGAAAAAAAGGGGGTTTGTGGGTGCAGGCATAATAGTAGTCAAATAGCACATGTAGTTGCCACACTTGCCAAAATTAAAATCCAAATCCAAATCCAGTTGGTTTAAGAAGTGGTTAGTATGTAGCTGGAAAACGTGTAAGACCCACAAACACTCATTTTCTTGTAGACGTCATTCTTCTACGTAGGCCCCATTTCCTCATAATAATTAATCATAATTTTGGTTCATGCATTCAATTTTCTAAGCATCTCATTCGTCAATCCACATTCACCGGATCTTTATATATATATTTTTTCGAAAATATTTAAATAATAAAAATAATTAATTAAAAATAGTCAAAATTTATCTTATTTAAATTAAATAAGATAAGTTCTGACTATTTTTTTATCTTATTAATATTATTAATATTTTTTAAGATAATACAACTGAATTCATTTAAGTATTTGTTTGGACGCCATTAAATTAATAAAAAAAATATTTTTTTATGAAAAATATTTTTGTTTTTTATTTTTTAGTGTGTTTGGCAAATTTCTAATAGTAAAAATTAAAGTACTAGAAAAATAAAAAAAATTATCTTTTTGAGAAGTTACAATTTACATCTTTTTGTTTTTTTAAAAAAATATTTTTCACATAATAAATGAACAAAAAAATATTTTTATCTTATTGTATCCAAACATAATTAATAGATAAAAAATCTTTTTACATAAGATATCTAAACATAAAATCACTTTTACTTTTATAAAAGATCTTTTACAAAAATATTATTCGAAAATGGCGCCTAAACCAATCCTAAACCCAACTCAAAGATTCTAGTTATATCTGAATTTTCTTTTTCATTCAAATTTTCTAGGACAATGCTAATGCATATTAAAGGGGTAATAAATGTAAAATATGTAAAAAAGAAATTAGAAGGATAAATATTAAAATTTATAATATTTATTGAATTTTTTTATCAATTTATACAAATACAATAATATCAATACTTATTGAATATTCTAATATTTTTTATCATATAAAAAATTAAATTAAATAAAAAGTAAAATATAAAATAATATTAAATTACATAAATAAAAAATACCTAATTTTTTATATTTGAACTCAAAAATAGAGGGAGTGTTACTTATTGAATAGAAAGCTGCGAAATGCGAATACACTTAATTCAGTCCAAATCTAACAAAGTTTTAATGTTTAAAACTAAAAACTATTGTGTAATAAAAACAAAAGATGAAGATTGAACTTTAATATTTTAAATCATTGTAAAGTATTTGAGCCAAGTAAACTATTTTTTATTTTCTAAAAAAATATTACTAATTTTTTTAACAAAAGTTTGAGAGATCATAACCCCTCTTGTTTTAACTAAGCTCCGCCCCTGCAGCTGTCGTCTCTAGCTAGAACTCATTTTTTAAGAACTGTAATGAAAGTAATAAACACAATATTATTGAAGCACAATAAAAACTTGTGATGAAGGTTTAAATTGAACTCTAAGGAAGAATATAATAAATCAATTATCCCTTGAGTGTAACATATCTGCTTGTAATTTAATAAATAAATGAAAACATCTCTGTCAAGTGTCAACGATAGCTTAAGTTAAAATCAATACGACAAGTTCCTACCATACACAATAAATACGTACCAAATTTTAAGAACACAAAAATATAAAATAACTGATAAATTAACAAGATACACACAAACACACGAAAAAAAAAGCAAATATAAGAGATAAATGGAGAATAATATTTCTATTCTGGCTAACAGATCAGTGGACTCTAGTCATTAGTACGTAAAATCTTCAATGAAACAAAAAGAGTGCTTTCTTCTTTATTACATAAATATATGGAAGGTCATTTTTTTAGGTCCATGCAAAACCCTAGTACTTCACCTCAGCCATAGAACCTGATCCTCTAAGTTGGCTCTTCTGGTTAGTGGTTACGGCACTAACAAGAATTAGACACATCTTTACAAGTTGAGAGCTACTCTGATAAAGATGTTTAAAACATCTTTTTTAAAAAATATTTTTTAATAATTAAAATTTAACACATATAATCAATTAAATCATGTTATTTTTGTCAAAATTTGA
>NC_029794.2:3285325-3316467 GCF_000816755.2 Arachis ipaensis | reverse complement strand
TTTGATGTACTGATCATATAAAACGTTTTAGGTGCAATCACAACTGTTTTTATTCACCTGGTTAATATAAAAATAATTATTATTTTTTAATGTGACTTTATTTAATTGAATGCACCTGTAAAACAGTTTTATACTGCATTAAAAATAAATTCAATTTATAAATTAAATATATTTTTCGTTTCAAATTAAATAATGATAACTACTTTGTGAGCTTTGTATTTTGCAATAGTAGTGAGATGTCAATCTCTGTCTGTGTATAAATGAAAAGGGATTCATATGAAACCGACCAATAAAGACAAAACCCTTTTTATTTCTCATTTATCCCTTGCTTTCCCCACTCACTAACACATTCAATTATATGATTCAAACGCACTCAATCCTCTTTTGTTGCTGTTTTTCTTCTTCATTTCTTTTCTTCACCTAACTTAATCTCCTATTTTCCCCAATTAAATATATTTCTATATGCACCCTCAAGTTAAGGTTGGATTCAAACATTCCCAGATTAAAATTTTCCTTTTTTTCTATAATTTCTATGATTTTGGGGGGTACTTGCTTGTTTTTACTTGGAAATTGAGGTCATCCTTCTTTTTTTAATTAGGTGACATCCAAAGTTTCATTTTTCAATAGAATCTTGATGGTTTATGATAATATGCCAATGTTATGTCTCGAATCATGAAGTGGGTTGTTGAAAGATATTCATTTTCAAAGTTTTATTTGATCACATTGATCTTCCTCTGCAATTAAAAGCAGCATTTTTGTTTATCCGTTACAAGTTTAGTTTTTGGTGGTTGGAGTTTGCACTGTGGCATGTATATGTAGTAAGGATTTCTTTTCTGGTTAGAAAATAATTGAGTTGAACGAATTGGTAATGGATCAAGCCGCAAGTGAGGGGATTGGTGAGGTAATGGATCCTGTTCATGAAAGGGTTGATGATAATTTGAGTCATGAACCTGATGGGGCTGCAGTTGATGCAGTAGGTAGGGGTAGCTTGGGTGAGAGAGTCACTATAAGTGGAGAAGTTGGAACTTCAGAACAAAAGGGTAAGGATTTGGGATCAGATAAGGAGTTAAAGGTGGAACCTGAGGAAGTTGAGAGTGGGAAGAAGTGTGATCACCAAAAAAACAGTGATACAATGTCTGAGGTTGATCAAGGAACTAGTTATAATTCAAGCAATTTGGTTAATCAGCAAGTGGTTGAAACTGTGGTTGTAATAGAGCCTGTTCAGAGTGAGTGTGTTAATGGGGACAGTATGAAATTGGAGCTGAAGGTAAATGAATCAGGGTTGAGCAAAGTATCTGTGAGAGCACCCAAAGGGGTTTCCGAAATGACAGATAAGAATTCTTGTGTGATTGATATAAGGTGCACCAACCACAAACGGTTTAGTGAGAGTTCAGAAGGTGAAAGGATTTGTAGGATTTGCCACCTTGCTTCTGGGCGATCATCGGATGCAACAGCTGTTGGAACTGCCAATGGTGCTACTAGTACTGATTTGATTCAGCTTGGTTGTTCATGTAAGGATGAGCTTGGCATTGCGCATGTTCATTGTGCTGAGGCCTGGTTCAAGCTTAAAGGAAACAGGTACTTGTGTTGTTATCAATAGTTTTTTTCAATTTATATATCCATGTGTACATGTGTGAGTGTTGTGCATGTGCTGTTATAATTTGGAACCTTACCTTAACAATAGTATTGGTTTTATTGCTATCATTTATCTTCTAGGACCTGTCTTGTGAAATATTTGCAAGTATGCAGCAGCTTCAGTATTATATTATTGTTTAAGTAGCTTAATACTTTCAATATCATCATCATCGTTGTCATCATGATTATCATCTATCCTTGGAATCCAGAGTAAATGGCTGTGCTTGTATCTTGCATGTCAATTGTGACCAGACTATTTGATGTTTATTCAAAATTGTAAAGAGTCTTTTGATTCTGCACTTTCCCTGCTCTGAATTTTGATGATTTATTGGGCTTGGACTAGGAAAAGCTTATAGTATCATCACCCTAAAATGATTCTTATTTTTTAGAAGCATAACACTTTTCTTCAAACCCCTTTTTATTGTATATTCTTGGATGCCAAATTTGGTATTGGTAAAATATTAAGGTAGTTGAAAACTCACATACAGTTGACTTCATGTAAAGTTGTTAGTTGAGAACCGTTAGATAATAATTTAGTCAAACATGTCAAATCATCTAACGATTTTCAACTAGCAACTTTACATGAAGATAACTGCATGCGAGTCTTATAACTGATCATTCAAAAACTAGTAAATTCCGAATTTGCGAATTGCTCCATGTTAAATACATTTTCTGTTGCATTTTATTACAGAATAAATTGCTTATTAGCTACTCTTTCTAACAACAGACTATGTGAAATATGTGGCGAGACTGCGAAAAATGTGTCTGGTGTTGCTGATGCTGGATTCATGGAAGAGTGGAACGAAGGGAGATTCATGGACCACGATAACTCATCACGCAGGTTTGGTGGATGTTGGCGAGGACAGCCATTTTGTAACTTCTTGATGGCATGCCTTGTAATTGCTTTTGTTCTTCCATGGTTTTTTCGTGTAAATATGTTCTAGCTACCGATTCAATCACTGTTCTTCCCTTCCATTCTTCATTACACGCATACATATTGAGTGTTTTATTGGTTCCTGGCCTAAAAAAACGGTTGCTGAAGCTTATACATATAAAAGAAGTTGCCAACTTCACAGGTTACTGAAAGATTGTTTCCCTGTTGCAATCTTTGTGGGGTGTGTGTGTGTCTGTCTCTTTTGATCTGTTGTGAATATTGGAACCTCTGTTTCCATTTTCTTTCCTTGAAGAAATGAGAGGAAAATAATAATAATAGAAAAAATACACATGTATATTTTACATTTTGGTGATAACATCTTTCTAACTGAATATTTGAAAGAGGGGGATGTGACTGCAAAAAATTCAAAGTTGTCTTAAGGTTTGTTCCTTAGCTTTCTTGTGTGAACAAATTCTTGATCTTGGTTAATGACACAACTACATCTGTCATTGTAATTCGTTCTTCAGGTGGATTTACACAACAACTCAAAGCTAATTCTAATATAGATGATATATGGGGCAATATATTATCAATTTGTTCACCATATAATTGTACTAAATTGTAATCTACAACTTCTATGATTGAATTTGGCAGTGATTGGTTAATCCAACTTTTCAAGCTCAATTCTGCAGCAAACATATCATCCGTAGGCATCTTTCTTGTGAAGACTTCCATTAACATAATTCCATAGCTATACACATCTCCTTTGACAGAAATAATTCCCATAGATCCATACTCTACAAGTCAATACTAATTACTAGTTATTTTCAAATGTTCTCAATATAATAAACAAATATAATAAGTAATTAAGACTTTAAACTTATAGTTGATGCTTTGTCTAGGCATGCAAAGATATTAAAAAGACAATAGCCTAGTATTACCATTCCTATCTTGATATCACTCCAAATTTTATAAGATTTGTTTATAGATATGCTTTATATTGATGGAATTATGGAAATATATCCAAAACAGGAATGACATTATAAATTGGGAATCAACTATACTATGTGTATATTTATAGACAAATATATAATGACTGATTTGGTGGCTGATTTTTAGTGTGCAAAGAGTATTTTTGATTTGCGAGTCATAATATCCACAGCCATCATTTAAAGATATGTTTAACTATGACAAAATCCAAAGGAAAAATACAATTGTGATAAGGAATTACCTGGTGCAACATAGCCAAGAGTGGCCAAGTAGGTCTTTGTATGAACTTTAGATTGTCCCTTATCCAAGAGTTTAGCAATGCCAAAATCACTTACATGTGCCACCATGTCTTCATCTAACAAGACATTGCTAGGCTTCAAGTCACAATGAACAACTGGAGTTGAAAAACCATGATGGAGATATTCCAATGCAGATGCCACATCTAACATTATACTCAACCTTTCAAAGAAATCTAAACAGTACTCATGTGAGTACAACCATTTGTCAAGACTTCCATTTGGCATAAACTCCATCACCAAGGATTTGAAATCATCATTTGAACAACTGCTAATAATCTTAACAAGATTTCGATGGCGTAGATTACGCATTGCATTGCATTCCACTTCAAAACTGTGTGCTGTTTCTTCTGAATCCAAATCCAGCACTTTGATTGCAACTATCAACCCACCAGAGAGCTTCCCTTGATATACAGAACCAAATCCACCCTTTCCAATTAAATTACTCTCACTAAATCCATTAGTTGCTCGTACAAGTTCATAGTAGGAAAGCCTTCTTGTTTCCAAAGTTGATGAATTTCTCTCATGACGAGTTTTAACATTTTTTCTCTTACATTGCAGAACTACTATGAATGCAACAACCAAAATGATTGACACAACTATAGGTGGAATGCATTTGACCAAAAGCAACATTGTCCTTGATCTTTGCCTATCTTTCTTAGAACATGGAGGGACCAATAGGCGAGGATTACCACAAAGTGCTTCATTATGCATGAAAGATTGAGCAGTGAAATTTACAAATGGTCCATCATTAGGAATCTCTCCTTGCAATTTATTATAAGACAAGTTGATGTATTTAAGATAAACAAGTGACTCTAAGGATTTTGGAATCGCACCTGACAAAAGATTTCGAGATAAGTCCAGTGAGCTTAAGCTTACCATTTCGCCGAACGACACAGGAATAGACCCTTGAAATTTGTTGCTTGCCAGGGACAAATTTTGCAGAGTTCCCAAGGAACTTATGGTTGTAGGAATGTTGCCTGAAAACTCATTTTTTGATAGATCCAATAGAACCAGAGCTCTCAATCTTCCTATATCATATGGAAGTTCTCCAACAAGAGCATTAGATGATAAATTTACCTCTAAGACATCCTTGAGATTCCAAAAAGAAGATGGTATCTCTGAGATCAATTTGTTAGAATCCATGTAAACGATTCTAAGAGAGGCCATATTTCCCAAGCATGTTGGTATAACTCCAGATAGCTTATTACTTGATAGAGACAGCACACTTAAGCTCCCAATTTCACAAAGCTCATCTATGATGGATCCCTGCAATTCATTGTAGCTCAAATTCAAAGACTGAAGCTTCTGTAACCCTTTAATTGTAGTAGGAATTGGTCCACTTATATCATTCCCATACAAATTTAAATTCAACAAGCTACTTATGTTTCCTATTTCCAATGGAATGTTGCCATAAATTTTACAGAGATCTGCTTGAAAAAGTTCTAGAGACTTTGATAAGTTTCCAATCGACTTAGGAAGACTCGCCTTTAAAGGATTGCCAGTTACTACAATACGCTTCAACTGTGTAGAACTTGTCAAGGATGTAAGGAATTCAAGTTCATGAGAACTTGTCAAATTATTGCCACCTATATGAAGAACTTCAAGGATTGATAGATATCGAAATCCGGTAGGCATGAGTCCATTGAATTGATTCTCACTCAAGTCAATTTTAGTAAGCAAAGTAGCATTGAATAAACCATTTGGAATGCTTCCAACAAGCTTGTTCCCAGTTAAGTGTAGTTGCACCAAGTTTGGCAGAGTATACCCCATTTCTGATGGTAAAACACCTGAGAGAGAGTTGTATGAAAGATACAAGTATTTCAATGTTGAAATGTTGAAGATCTTTGATGGAATTGGTCCACTCAAATCGTTAAACCCCACTGCAAGATGCTCAAATTTACCAAGATTTTCAATCTCCATGGGTATTGGACCTTCATAAACAGAGATATTTTTGTGAAAGAAAAGATAGATATTGATTAATAGGTGACATAAATTTGTTATGTATAATGGCTGAAATATTGTTGTACAAAATTATGGAGGACATACTATTATACCTGTGAAAAAGTTATTGGATAAACTTAATAGTACCAGAGATGTGCAGTTACCAATTGATGCTGGAATAGTTCCCTCAAATTGATTAAAATCCAAAAGAAGGAATTCAAGTTGAGGAAGCTGATGGCACAACTCTTTAGGGAGAGTTCCATTTAAATTGTTGTAGCCAGCACTGAAATGCCTCAATGAAGAGATGTTCAACAGAGACACTGGAATCTCACCTATATAAGCAACACTATTCACTTATCACTGCAATGTTGAGATGTTTAACATGTGATAATGTGTGCTAAAATGTAAGATATTACCTGACAAGGCATTATAACCAAGGCTAATGACTTCAAGTGAAGAGAGATTAGATATGGCTGGTGGAATGAATCCTGAAAGAGAGTTGTTATCTAACCTCAAAACCTTCAAATGTTGAAGCTGTCCAATGACTGGTAGAATAGTATTGGATCCTTTGCTGAAACTTGATGAACAGTCCAAGTAAACCAACTTAGAAAAGTTGGATATTGAGTCCAAAATGAAACCACCAAAGTTGTTATAACTCAGGTTGAGCAACTTCAGTTGTTGCAACTGATACAATTCATGTGGCAACTCACCATGGAAGCTGTTTCCTTTGAGATCAAGCTCCTCAAGGAATGACAGGCTCCCCACTTGTGGAGGAATGGTACCTACAAGCCCCATGTTGCTGAGATTCAAAGACTTCACTCTTCCATTACCCAAATCACATGTAACACCAACCCAGTTGCACAGAGAAGAAGATGATGATGATGAGGTTGACCAATTACTAAGCATGAGATTATTGGGGTCTGAAGTAATGGAAGACTTGAATGCAAGAAGAGCATGTTCATCATCTGTGCTGATGTTCACTTCACTCAGAACTAAGCATGCCATGAAGTAAAATAGTGAGAGACAGAAGGTAGACAGATAAAAACATAGTTTTGCCATTACATCAATAGGTTGGATTGGATGAATCTAAGCACCTGAAAGAAGAGAATATAACTTGCACAAATGCTTTTTTTTTTTTTTATATGACTTGATGATCACATTTTTCTTTAACAGATAATTTGTAGTTGCCAACTTATGTATGTAACTTGTATATAATTTTTCAAAAGAATTTATAACCTTTGAAAAGAAAGACAGAAAATAATTGCATAAAATTCACACTTCAGTGATAATTCACTCAAACTAGTCAAAACCATCCCTTGTACTGTGTGTCCATCATTATTGTTGCAGACAACTTGCCGACCAGAAAACTATGACACTTTTATTTTAGTAAGAGATGGTATGGTTAGCTACATATTTCTCAAAATGTTGTTATCAGTAATTCAATACATAATTATTTTTTTAAAAAATATTTATTTCTGTTTATTTATAGTCTATATATATACAAGTTAAAACTATCACTATTTCTGACCAAAATAAAATTGTCTGTTTTAGAAACATGTGGCAATTTCATTTTGTTTTCTTATGACAAGTGGCACTTTTTATTTTAGTGTTGTCATGCATGCCACTACTGACTACTTCATCACCTTTATTTTATTCAGACGTTGTTATTTAATTATATAATCCATACTTTATACCAAATTGATGAATATTTAAATGATTTCTTGGTAAGGGTAACAAGGATGATGCATGTATGGCATGTCACTGGTACTATTGATGAGCTGTTATGTCATTTTCAGTATCTTGTTTACTATTCTTTCTTAAGAAAAAAATCATTTGTAGATTCTTTCTAATGATACTTTTATTTTTATTAACTGTTAACTTTCTTTTAATTAACCTGTGTTTCAAATGCCAATCTGGGATTCGGTTGCAGCCATGTGATGGTTTGGAAATATTATTGGTCTTAGGATTATGTATGTCCTTAAAGTATAAGTGGTTTTTTCATGTGTGGAAAGTACTCTTGAGCTCTTTAATTAAGGCCTAACAATATCTATGCATGTGATTATGGCTATATTTTATGATACTTCTGTATATATATCTATATAAAGTAGGGGCTAGGAGAACAACAATTACATATATTATTATCTTATTTATGACTTTACATTCTTTTAATGTAGCTTTGAAATCCATACAGATGAGCCATGCATATTTCACTGGCTTGCTCATTCTTTCATTAAGGTGAACTCATTCTTGATCTTGGTTAATGCTGCAACCACATCTGTCATTTTAATTCGTTCTTCAGCTGAATCTGCACAACAACTCAAAGCTAATCTCAACACAGATGATATATGAGGCAATACAACATCAATATCTTCATCACCATATAGTTGTATTAAATTAGAGTCCACAACTTCCATCACTGAATCTGGCATTGAGTTGTTGATCCAACTTTTCAAGCTCAACTCTGCAGCAAACATATCATCTGTTGGCATTTTTCTTGTGAATACTTCCATTAGCATGATTCCATAGCTGTATACATCACCTTTGATTGAAATAATTCCTTTAGATCCATATTCTGCATTTCAGTAATAATAATAATAATGATTATCAAATGTTATCAATATAAGAAGCAAATAAAATAGCTTAGATTGTGTTATAGTTAACTAGAAAGTAAAAAGAACTAAGAAAGTACCTGGTGCAACATAGCCTAGTGTAGCCATGGTCTTAGTATGTGTTATGGATTGTCCTTCATCCAAGAGCTTGGCAATGCCAAAGTCACTAACATGTGCAACCATATCTTCATCCAGTAAGACATTACTAGGCTTCAGATCACAATGAACAACTGGTATTGAAGAACCATAATGAAGATATTCCAATGCAGATGCCACATCCATCATTATATTCAACCTTTGCAAGAAATCTAGACAATAGTTATGTGAATACAACCATTTGTCTAGGCTTCCATTTGGCATGAATTCCATCACCAAAGATTTGAACTCATCATTTGAGCAACTAGTGATAACCTTAACAAGATTTCGATGGCGTAAATTGCGCATTGCATTGCATTCTGCATCAAAGCTCTTGGATGTTGCTTCCAAGTCCACGTTAATCACTTTAATGGCAACTATCATTCCACTAGAGAGCATGCCTTGATACACAGAACCGAAACCTCCCTTTCCAATTAAGTTACTCTCATTAAATCCATTGGTTGCTTGGACAAGTTCATAGTAGGAAATCCTTTTTGCTGCTCCCAAGTCTGATGAATTCTTTTCAGCTGGATTCTCCTCATCTTTTATTCTATGTCGGCGAACAATTATGCATGCAAGAATCAAAATGATTAACACTATTACAAGGGGTATGCAAATGGCTAAAATCAGTTTTAGCCTTGAACTTTTGCCATCTTGTTTAGCACATGGAGGGACTTGTAAGCGAGGGTTACCACAGAGTGCTTCATTATGCATGAAAGATTGAGCAGTGAAATTTGCAAAAGGTCCACCACTGGGAATCTCTCCTTGCAAGTTATTGTAGGACAAGTTGATGTATTTAAGAAAAGTAAGGGACTCTAAGGATTTTGGAATGGAACCAGACAAAAGATTTTGAGACAAGTCCAAAGAGTTTAAGCTTACCAACTTACCAAGTGATTCAGGAATGGAACCTTGCAACTTGTTGCTTGCCAAGGAAAGATTTTGCAGAGCTAGTGAACTTATTGCAGGAATGTCACCTGAAATGTCATTTCTTGATAGATCCAATAGTACAAGAGCTCTCAATTTTTCTATCCCTGGTGAAAGTTGTCCAGTTAAAGCATTGGAGGACAGGTTCACCTCTAAGATGTCATTGAGATTCCAGAAAGAAGATGGAATCCCTGAGTTCAATTTATTAGAATCCATGTAAACCTTTCTAAGAGAATCCATATTTCCCAAGCATGCTGGTATTGCTCCAGAAAGCTTGTTGCTTGATAAAGCTAGCACACTTAAACTCTTGATTTCACAAAGCTCATCAATGATGGATCCCTGCAATCCATTGTAGCTCAGATTCAAAGACTGAAGGTTCTGTAACCTTTTGATTGTAGCAGGAATTGGTCCAGATATATTATTCCCATATAAATTCAAATTCCACAGGCTTGTTATGTTTCCTACTTCCATTGGAATGTTGCCATAGATTCCACAATTATCTGCTTGAAAGAGTACCAAAGACTGGGACAAGTTTCCAATTGATTTAGGAAGAGTTGCATTTAAAGGATTGTTAGATAGGATTATCCTTCTCAAATGTGTAGAACTTGTCAAGGAAGTAAGGAAGTCGAGTTCATGAGAATCATTATCGGTTGTCAAGTTATTGCCACCTATATGGAGAACTTCGAGTATGGATAGATCTCGAAACGCAGCTGGCATGACTCCACTGAATTGATTCTCACTCAAGTCCAGTTTAGTGAGCAAAGTAGCATTGAATAAACCACTTGGAATGGTTCCAACAAATTTGTTCCCAGTTAAGTGCAGTTGATCCAGGTTAGGAAGGTTATAGCCTTTGTCTGATGGAAGAGTGCCTGAGAGAGAATTGTATGAAAGATACAACAATCTCAAAGCTGTACTATTCAGAAGCTTTAGGGGAATAGTTCCACTCAATTTGTTAAATCCAAGCATAAGATACTGAAGATTGTTCAGATCAGCAAGCTCACCTGGTATGGTACCTAGAAGCATAGCAAAATGTCTCAACAATAATACCTTATGGATTCAAGTAGTAAATTGAACAGGACTAAATGCATGCAAGAGTAGGTAAATTGGTCAAGTATGAAGAAGTATATACCTGTAAACTGGTTATACATTAGTCTTAAAACTTTGAGTTGTGTGCATCTGCTAATTGATCTTGGAATGATCCCTTCAAATTGATTGGTATCTAGGTACAAACATTCCAGTTGAGGGAGCAGATGACACATATCACTTGGAAGCTGCCCCTTTAACTTGTTCTCCATAAGGCTCATTATCACCAAAGAAGAGATGTTTAAAAGGGAGAATGGAACCTCACCTATATATATATATACACAATAATAAGCATTAAACAATGCCTTTCCAGAACAGAATATTTTAGGCATTACTATCAAAGTAATTAACAATGTTGGTGTAAGTTCATACCTTCCAAGTTATTGTCATCAAGATATAAATACTGAAGCTTAGTCAAGTTTCCGAAATCGCTTGGCATGGGACCTTTATCGAAACCATTGACGGATAGATTAACATGGATCAACTCTTGGCAGTTATGCCAAACAGTTGGCATCTTACCAGAGAGATCATTTTCGTTGAGATAAAGGTAAGAAAGTTGGGGAAGGCCTTGACAAATGTTTGATGGAAGAGTGCCAGAGAGATCATTGAAGTGAAGAATGAAATCATACAACACTGACATGTTGAATAATGTTGCTGGTATTTTGCCACTAAGCTTATTGTGATCAAATCTCATTCTCCTTAGTTTAGTAAGATCACCCACCTCTCTTGGAATTTCTCCTTTAATTCATCAAAACATGCACATGAAAAAAACATTATTATGCAAGTTGGAATAATAATAAAGTATATAAACTCTATGCATGGTAATAGAAAACAACATTCCTAACATCATATATTTAATTTAATATCAAGAGAGAGAGCTCAGGTTGCATTGACTTTGGAAGAAAGCTTTTGTTGCTCTCATCAATAACCGGTGCCGGCAAAATTAGAAAAGCTTTTGTTGCATTCACATAAATTCTTTCATAAACTTATTAAATAATTTAATATATTTGACTCAATTATTGTTTAATGATTCTTATCTATTATCTTTAGATAAAAACAAAAAACAGCGTGAATAGAAAACCTTCACTCAAATTCCTTATTTAATTTCGTGTGAAAACTGATGAGTTAAGAGTTAGTATTTGATTGTTATCTTGCCTCAACCCTCATGTGGTCGTGTACGTATTACATCATGCAGGTAGCAAAAATGGACTTTGAAAAGTCAACCTTCAAATTTCTTTATCTTATCTGTTCAGTTATCTTATCATGTCCCTTTGTACATAGAAAGAATATATACAATGTATTAATTAAAATTAAATTATGAAAAATAATTTTAATATTACTATAATAAATTAAACGTTCACTTAAAAATCTAACTTACATTGTACTATTTTAATTGGTAAAAATTCAGGTGTAGTCAACTTTACGTGAAGTTGATAGCCGAGAGCCGTTAGAAAATTTAGTCAAATCAATCAAATCATTTAACGACTTTCAGCTATTAACTTTATGTGAAGTCGAATGCACATTAGTTTTCTCCGTTTTAATTACTACTAGAAAAAAAAAAAAAGAAAACTGAAAGTGATATACACAAGACTTTTCTCTTAAAAGAATATGTCTAAATGCATGTGACTATTAGGTACGGAAATAGTACCTGATATGAAGTTAGAACCAAGGTTGAATACTTCAAGCAAAGTGAGGTTGGAAACTGTTGGTGGTATAATTCCAGAAAGTGAGTTATTCTCAAAATTGAAGAGCTTCAATTGGCGAAGTTGGCCAATCACGGGTGGAATAGTTCCATTGATGAGATTTGATGAACAATCGAATTCGACCAAGTTGGACAAGTTGGACACAGATTGAGGAATGGAACCACCAAACGCGTTGGAACTCAAGTTGAGCAACCTTAGTTGATGCAACGAAAACATCTCCTGTGGCAACATACCATGAAAGTTGTTGCCTTTGAGGTCAAGCTCCTCAAGGAAAGAGAGGTTCCCCACGTGCGGGGGAATGGTACCTACGAGACCCATGTTACTAAGATTCAGAGACTTCACTCTTCCGTTGTCCAAATCGCAAATGACACCAACCCAGTTGCATAAAGAAGATGATGAAGAGGTTGACCAGTTACTAAGCATGTGATTTGGGTCTGAAGTAATGGAGGATTTGAATGCAAGAAGAGCAGATTCATCATCGGTGCTGGTGATGCTTTTTCCAAGAGTAGATAATAAAGCAAAGGTGTAATAAAAAGAGAGCAAGAAAACAGAGACATGAAACCATGGGTTGATGGCCATTTCAGTAGAGAAAAAATGTCTTGAGCTTCTTTAATTATTTTCGGATCCTTTCATATATATAGCAACCATAAGGTAAAAAATCAGGTGCAGTCGACTTTATGTGAAGTTGATAGCTAAAAGTTTGTTAGATGATTTGACTGATTTGACTAAATTTTCATCTACCAATTCTTAACTATCAAATTCATGTAAAGGTGACTCCACTTGAATTTTCAATAATATTTTATCATTATTGGTGTCGGTGTGTATCCTTTGCTATATCTTATACATACAAATAAAATGTTAAGTTGAATATTCAAATTATTGATATATTATATATGATATTGACTATACTTCAGAATTATGAGTGGAAAAAAATTTTACAAAAATAATGGCGTTCACATTCATGTCCACTAGGTGTACATACATGTTGAGTGTTGTCGTATGTACACGTGTTATTGACTATTGACTATTTTGCGACTCAATACACAGCGTTTCAACTTGAGGCTGAAATGGAAATATTTCAGTCTTATATTAATTCCATTCATTCATCTAAGCTGGTTTTAACTATGCCAATTTTAAAATTAGATGAACATATATACGTATGGTGAATAAAGTCTACGTGTGTTAATAAATAAATAGAGTTGATTGTTGTTGTCACCTTCATTTCAAAGAAAGATGGCACATTCTTTTTCCATTCATACTTTCCTTTTTCTCCTTTTGGCTATATGTATTCTTTCCAAGATGACATGCTCTTACCCTGGAAGGAATTCAAATTAGAGAGCCGCCACCTCAATCATCGTCACGGTGGAATTTCTCAATTCTCATCAGCCACAGCACATTGTTTTTCTCAAACCATTTTTGTACGTGTCACAACCTAAATTTTGTAAACCATGCATATAAAAAGTTATAAACTTATACAATTTTTTGTTCTTATTTCAAACTACTATAAATGCATGCACACATACTTAATACTAGCTACTATATGTCTATATGCTAATAAATTCCATTTGCGCAATCTTCTTAGTCATCGTCGCGTTTTTCTTCATGGCAGAATTTACTCTTTTCTTTTTTCTCTAATATCTTAGAAATTTTACAAATAATAATATAAAATTCTTCAACACTTTAGCATTTAAACTATTCTAAAAAACATTTTGTATTTGTCTCTTGGGTAGCTAAATAAAAAAAAAAAACTTCACATAAAAATTGTCTCCACCCAAATTTTAATTTGATTATGTCATTGGTGTGTAGCTTACAATTGTATCCAAATTTTATTACGGAATTGTTTGCTTTGTGAAAAATGAACTAACTATAAACGAAGCCTGGTCAATTTTTTTTTCTTCATCATAAATGATAATAGTCTAATAAAACTTTAATTTGATTAAAGTAGTGAAAAAGATAGGCTACAAATGTGAAAGAGAATTTGCACCCACAAAAGCAGGTATTTTAATGTACCAAAAAAAGTGTAGGGTTATTATAAAACTAGAGTCAGCTGAATTCTCAATGAACTTTATATGTAAAGTCAACGATTCAAATACTTCAATTTTTTGTAGAGTCCCGTTAGGAAGCGGTATCTATACAATGGTTATAATGAGCTGTTTATTAGGCTCAATATAAGTTAAAAATGAGAATTAACTCTTTTTTATCCTAATTTACTAATGTCTGTTCAGTTTTGTTTTAACCCCTAATTTTAAATTTTTTTCCAATAAACCCCACATTTTCGTCGTTAAACATCCCGTCCCCGCAGCTTTCGTGTGACCTGCAACGTGCGTCATGCTGATCAGCACTTTAGGAGCCAACCCACACCGCGTCCGTCCTCCCTTCCTGGCAGCAACCGCTGCGCACTGTCACGACTGAACATCCCCGCCGAGTTGCCGCCTGACACGGAGCCTCCAACGCGTGCAACTGCTCTCGCAGGAAGCAACCGCTGCTAAACGTGGCGGCTGAACACCTAGCCGCAGCTTCCCGGGATGTTCTGGAACCCCATCAGCGACAAAAGGGAAAAAAGGTTTTTTCCTTGTATGTGATAGCTTTCTTGTTGGGGAAGGGGAAAAAATGTTTTTTTCTTTTTACTTCTGAGTTGCTAAGTTCTGTATGGGTTTTTTTCCAAATCTGAAAAGAAGAGTTAACAGTTGCTATAGTACTATGTTGAGCCTTCCTAACTATTATGTTTTTTTGTCTGTTTTTGTTTTATTATTATTATTTTCCTTGCTTGTTGCACTTATGCTTAGATTTTGAAAAGTTTTAATTGATGTTCCATTTTTAAGAGGAGAATAATGAGAGTTGTACTCCTTTCTCTTGTTAGAGTATAGACGTTAGTAAAATTTAAAACATGTTTGCAGATGAATACAATTGAAATGAAACTTTAGTTGTTTACTGTGTCATATATATATATAGAGAGAGAGAATTTATTTCTTGTATTTTGAGTTTTGAACGCTAAGTTCTAATGAAGTAGCTTGAGAAAGAATATATAGAATGAGTACTGTTCTAGTTTTTATTTTGTCTTAGAGAGATAGCATTAGGCGCAAATAGTAAAAATATAAAACACTGGAGTATTTATTTTTCATATTTTTAATAGTGTTTATATCATAGCAGCATTCTTAGTAGCATTCTTAGTATCTGTTTTCATGAAGTCGCGCTTCATATTGAATTAAGTCTATAAATTGGAAATAGGTCTTCTTTTTGTGTTTGATCATAATTCAATATAACTTTGTTGCCTTGAGTTTAGATGTATGATTTATTTTGATTTTGCGGATATCTTATTGTACAAATAATGAGTTAAAATGCGAATTGGTTGGTTACTTTACCGTACATTTGGATGGTCGATTTTCATGATGATGATGGCTTTTCTTATCTTAGTACATTGTCAGCTTGTTTGAACGAGTTATTGTTTGATGGCGACTATTTTTCTGATCTTAGTACATATATGATGCTAATTATATTAACTGTTTATTTAGTTTGAAGAAGTTCAAGTTAGATGTTTAATATCACACATACATCTTATTTTAATTTTATTATGAACATATCACATAAAGAGATTAATTTTCTTTTATTTGGTGTTAAATTACTTTATTTAATCATAGAGAGGATATAACTCGATTCCTAAATAGAACAAATACAACATTAGTTACATATATTGGAAATTTAAGCATTTTTCTTAAATAATAAAATAAGGAGGGAAGAGACTTTTACCAAAAATAAGCGGCATAACATAGAAGTGGTATTCTGCATTTCTTTTAGCATGCATCCAACTATGTTTTAGCTTCTTTCTAATTACTAACAACATATCATGCATATAATAACAAAAGAAGACCTTATGTAGTAACATATATGCTATCTGTTTATGTTGTTGGTGGTGTCATTGGATTTTAATTAAGAATGTAATAATTGAATAAAAGTTCTTAATTTATTAGATGTTTATTATCAACTAAAATGGATGTTTATTTTACTATGTATGCAGATGGTTTGTTTATTCAAAAAGTGGATGTTTATTTTACTTATAGTATTGATCTTTTGCTTGATTTGTTGAATTCTGCATGTACATGTTCCACTAGTTTCTTTTGTTAAGTGGTTTTGGAGTAATGGAGAAAAATTGGATTAGACTTAGTTTATATTTTCTTGAATTGAAGTTGGGTTTGAATTAGGCTATTTAAACATGGTTCAATGATGAAATTTTGGTTAATTTATTAGATGTTTATTATTAACTAAAGCGGATATTTATTTTACTATGTATGCATATGTTCATTTTATTTTGTGTTGGAATTGAGTTTTACTTTGTTTTATTGGTTATAGTGAAATCAATTATTTAGTTAATTATTTAGTTATGCTTTTTTGAGGTTAATTTTTTTTCATAGATTGTTGATTATCTTCTAAAGCTTGGGGTTAATGAGTTCTTGTTACACACTAGTAATTGATATGCCTGAAAATTGAACCGTGTTCCTATTTTTCAGTGCACATCGACTATCGCACGGGTTACAAAATTGAAGAGTAAGAAAGAGAAAGAAGGATCATAGGTACAATTTCTAACAGCCAAAATGTTGGAGAAAGATTACAAGTAGGGAGTTCCTGACAAGCTTCCTTAACTTAGCCTTGAAGAGTTTAATACTGTCATCATGATGGTAGTATTTTTTGAAAATTCTTGTTATATTAATACACTTTTAAATATTGATGACTAACTATTGGCTTTCTATTATTTCTCTAAAATATAAGTTATATATCTCGTGTAAATGTTATGTAATAAAATTTTTTTTTTTTAATTTCAAATTAAGACTTTATTTGTTTTTCAAGTTAATATCAATGTTTACAGGAATCGTATTTTAATCTATAATTCCAAAACCATAAAAGAAAAGAAAAACGCGGAGCATGAGGAAGCAAAAGCCAGAAAATTAAGTAAAGGACAAACGGTATACCCAAAATAAATATTCACTCTAAAAAGGAAGGAACAATTCACATACATAGTAAATGAACATCCACATTAGTTGATAAGAAACAACTAAGTAATTGACCAAAAATACCACTTGTGCATCATATTTAAATGACATAACTAAAACCCAGCTTGAATTCAATCAAATTAAACTAAATCTAATTCAACTTGCGGGGTATGTGCAAAAAAAATGCAGAAAATCAAGTAAAAGACAAATAATTATTCAAAATAACCATCTACTTTAGAATGGAAAAAACCATATGCAATTATAGTAAAATGAACATTCGACTTAATTTAAATGGCTAAAGAAAAATACGATTTAGTATTGTTTTACAAATCTAAATGTCACATAACCCTGTTATAACTTAATCACTTATATCTAATTGCGACAACTCCAAACATACTTGAATTCAGTAAATGGTACACTAAATCCAATTCTACAATATGACTAAGTCTCGTCTCATTCTCAATTTCATCCCAAAAAAAACCCAAAAAACAAAAAAAAAAAAAAAAAAAAAAACAACCAAAGGAATTAAGTGACATATGGTACTATGACATAAATATCGGCAATATAAACCACCAAGAAAATGACTAACTTAAACAGGATTAAGCATGTTAGTAAAATTTCAGTTTATAATAGGCACCATGCTCACAATATTTTTTAACAAATTCTTCTAATAAGGCAAATTTATATTAAATTCAATCCAAATCAAATAAACATCCAAATTAGAATGAAAATAACTATCGACCTACCTAGTAAAATGAACATCCGGCTTATATTAAGACTACTTTACACTGAGAGTACATTAAAATTAAATTCTAGAACACATATCTATGCTTCTCTTTGTGAAAAAGAACCATTGGAACTAAAGGAGCCAGTTCGGGTAGTAACAATGTTATGGACAGTGAATTGCTCAAGCAAATTGCACATGCTCATGGTAAAATAGTTGCTCAGGTTAAAAAAAAATAGAAAAAATAATTAAAGTTGTGCATCAATTTTGAGTTATATATATATATATATGTAAATCTTAGATTAAATATCTAATGATGTAATGCATTTAAATTGGTTATAGGTAAGTCTTAGATAGTTGTATGATCAAGATGTGACTTTTGCAGTGAAGAGCTACAACAAATAGAGAATGAAACAAAATTTAGATATATTTGATTTTTCACTTACAAATGATGACTACTAAAAGATTAATCACATCAAATAGAAGCGCAAATTGAAGAACGGTCTTGTTGCTTTCGATCTTCCTGACCTATTTGATGGAGAAAATTAGATACCACACTCATTCATCATGTTTTAGGAAAAACAAATTGGTATGATCTAATGCTAGAAGTTAGGCTATTACAATACAGGAGAAAGAGACCTACATAACTTGATACGCACAGATATTATCACCTGCCGATCAAAACTAACGAAAATGAAATGAAAAGCTATGAAGATGTATATAAGTATAATGGCCCTGCCATCCCCTAAAAACATAAGTTTATTTATTGAAACTCTCTACTCTATTTGGTATTATTTTTGGTCCAAATTGAAGAACTAACATGTACAGCATATAAAACAGAAACACGATGATAAACTCTTTAATTTTTCACAGGTAATTACTATGAAGATTAATTATTTGATTGATTTTTATGCCTAAGTCAAAACTAAGTCCTAATATGAGGAGAGTTAGCTCAAGAAGTTTTTTAATATGATCAAACATTATATTATTTCCCTCAAAACTAAGCTTTATGCTATAATAATTCAGGTTTCGAAATTCAATATATACAAGCTAAGGAATTTAGTTGCAAAACATCCAACTTTGTGCTTCATAAAATTTCATAAAATTCTGAAAAAAAGGGAAAAATGAGGACATTTTGGAATGCGGCAGCGATCGACGACGATGCAATTGCGAGGGGAGGAGCGCTGCGGCAGCGATCTGCGAACTGCGAGGAGAGGGGGTGAACTGCGAATCGCGAGTGAAAGGGAGATGGAGTGGTAGCGGCTCCTCGAATCGCGACTGGGAGGGCGCGAGCGTTCATGAACAGCAATGGCTGTGGTTGATTCCGTCACAGAAGAAGGGCGAGTGGTCGCCGAACAATGGCGCGGTGGCGTAACGGCATGTTGCTGTCCTTCGCACGGGCTCCTGCATCAATAGCGGTGGCTGCGGCGATCTGCAATGAGAACGGGGTGACGGAAGTCTGGTCGGTGCCGCCGCAACGTGGTAACGACGTGAAGAAAAGGTACGTCAAGTTGTTAGGAGCAGGGTAGAGCGGCACGGCGTTGGAAGTTTGGGGGAGAGAGATTAAGGTTTGAGGGAGAGGGCTTGGATACTAATAAGTGAGAACAGATTTGTTTTATAGGATGGATTTTTTTATTTTTTAAAAATTTAAATTTTGAAATTAATTAACTTAAGTGTTATTCAATTTTAATTTCAATTTAACCCTATTGTACATATTGTACACATTGTACAATATATATATTGGCTCCTCCTAGTTTTCTTTTTTATCAATTATTGAACATCAAATATTTGTACTGTCAACAAAGGAGAAAGGGAAAGAAACTATATGCTTAAGGCCTACATTGGGCTTAGTATTTTTGGACGTACTATATCTACATTATTGGGCTCCATGACTTTGGTGGGCTGCTTATGGACCATCTACCGAAAAAGGAGAAATAAACAAAATGTTTTATTTTGGGCCTTGAGGGCCCGCATAATTATCAAAAAAAAAAAAAGCTGAGATAGTTAGTTCATAAACCCTAGAAAGCAGAGTGGCTGAACATTTTAGTTGCTGCCGCGCTGCTGCATTTCACTTCCTTCCACAAAGCGCCATGGTTATTCCTTTCTTCATATGCATATCTTTCTTCGGATTTAGATCTACGTTCAGATTTTGTTTATATATTGAATTGGTTTTGTTCTTATACAACTTGGAATGAGTGTGAACACTTTAATGGATGCAGGCATCGGAGAAGAAGCTTGCGAACCCTATGAGGGAAATCAAAGTGCAGAAGCTTGTCCTCAACATCTCCGTCGGCGAGAGCGGCGATCGTCTCACCAGAGCTTCCAAGGTCTTGGAACAGCTCAGCGGCCAAACCCCTGTCTTCTCCAAGGGTACTCTTTCATCTAAACCCTAAACCTAATCTCTTTTTTGTTGTTTATCTTCTATAATTCGTGGTTTGGTTTGGTTTGGTTCACAACAGCTAGGTACACTGTGCGTTCATTTGGAATAAGGCGTAATGAAAAGATTGCTTGCTATGTCACCGTTAGGGGAGACAAGGCCATGCAACTTCTTGAGAGTGGGTTGAAGGTCAAGGAGTATGAGCTGCTTAGGAGGAATTTCAGCGATACTGGCTGCTTTGGTTTTGGAATCCAGGAGCACATTGATCTCGGGATCAAGTAAGTTTCTCATTATGCCCTTAAATCATGTATATTATGTATATTGCTATATAGGAATGTTTAATTAGGGAGAGTTCTTGGAAATTCACATGTTATACATTGATTTATACTAATATATAAATATGGTGGTTGTGCGATGTTACATTCATTATACATTAGTGGTGCTCAAGGAAAAATGTAATCATGTATAAATGTTGAGGTTCAACTCAAAGAAATTTGATGTTGGTTTAAATGGATTTGCTTACATGAGTGGTTTTTCTTTGGGCATGGTGTTGGAAGATATAAAAATAATTTTTAGTTGTGTGTGTTATGCTAATGTTGTGTTATTTTGCTTCAGGTATGATCCTTCTACTGGGATCTACGGCATGGATTTCTTTGTCGTCTTAGAGCGTGCTGGATACCGTGTGGGTAGGCGGAGGAGACGAAAGTCCCGCGTTGGAATTCAACACAGGGTCACCAAAGAAGATGCAATGAAGTGGTTTCAAGTTAAGTACGAAGGAGTTATTCTTAACAAGTCCCAACAAATTGTATCCTAGACAGCACTATTTTAGTTTTTTTTTTTTGGACTGGTAGTCAGCAACATGCAACTATTTTATTTGGTTTTCTTCAAGTTTTGATGGGATTTTTCCCATTTTTACGAAGCAAGATATTTGTTTCATTTTGAGTTCAATACAATGCCGGTATTGTTTTTATTTAATTTCGGGTGTCATTTCCTGAAGGGACGTAACTTGATATTGTTAATGTTGGGTATTGCATGTGTTTGTTGTTTATGTCTATTAACGCCTGTTATAGCTACAAAAGCATTGTGTTTGAACCGTTCTATGATTTCTGGCGATTCAGCATACCATGTTGATTTGCATAAATTCTATGAAATCTGAGTTTCATATAATCCGTAGTTCCATACATTTGTACAATCTGATGGTAGTTAGAGTCATCACAAGGAAAACTAGGATTAGGTCTAGTCTAGGATCCAAGTACTTTGATAAGTTCGCTCTTCTTAAGCTTAGAGTAACCTTTTATTCCTCTTGACTTGGCCAGTTCTTTCAACTGGGCAAGTTTCATTTCTTCCAGGGTTTCTTGCTCTGGTTGAACCTTTGTTTCCAACGAAATGTTTGATGATCCATAGTTAGGTTGCCCAATAGTGTTGCTTCTTGGGGTTGATAGAGATGGAATAGGGGATTTCTTTGCAAAGTTTGAAGGTAGCCTGGTCAACTTAAACCCTAATACATGTGGGTTCCCCTCTGCTCCTTCCTCATTTCTTGGCGCGGATATTTTCTCCGACAAATCCCTCTGTTTTGACTTGTTTGAGATATTACCTGCTGTAAATAGAATCAAATGAGAATTAGAAATGAAAAATCATAAAATGTATCTGCTATTATAACCAAGGCAATACCTTTCACTTGTTTCTTTGGTTCACCAAGAATATCTCGATTATATTCAGCTGAGGGCTTATCCTTGTATTGTGATTTATCCTTTGATATTGAAATCCGTATCTTTTTGAGTAGATCCATTATCTCTTCATGGTGAGGTGACTCTGTTTTCTCAGCCTTGAATGATTTAGATCTCTTGTCTTCAGTTCTCCTACTTGTTTGAATTCCCTTGGTGTCTCCCTTAGATCTGATAATTTTTGAATTGGTAAATGGAGAGACAGCCATTTTGAACGCAATGGGTGAATGTTGAACTTGAACCTCTGCCACATTTTAACAAGCTGCATCATAGTATTATCCTCAGAACTTAGTCCGCACAATAACAGGGAACATTATCACAACATATCACTACCCGAAATTGCATCAAGGTATGTATTGAAGAACAAATAAGATGAAAATTTTGCTAATTATGTTCCCAAAAGCTATCCGAAATTATTCTTCCCGAAAATTAGTTGCGAAGTGAACTCTTCTACCAATTTATAAGTGCCATTTAAGAATGAAGTTAAGCTACCAAGAGATTGATGACTTGTTGGACTAATATTAAAAGCATAAGAAATAAGAAAAGGTAAATGAATGAAATAAATCCAAGAAAAACAGCAATCAAATAAGATTTTCAGAAATCTTTAATACCTCACTCCCAGAACAGAACAGGGAAAGGAAGTTGAAGTACCAGCTAAATAGCAGTGCTTGCTCAAAGAGAAACTCGTGGAGAAAGAGAAGCCAAGAACGCTATAGGATTGAAAAGCAACCACATCCATCTTCCCCAGAAAACGAAAAAAATAATTGGAAAAAACCAATTCTCAAACACAACTTATATTAAATCACAGTTCACAGACCCTCACTACATTTCTTAAATGAACATACATATATTATACTTTATACTCTTTTTATTTATTTATTTATTTGCTTATTCTTTCCCACGGGTAAAATAGCTGGTCCACAATTTTCTGTGATCTGTAACGCGTGCAAGCACGCGCAGACTCTGTGGCTAAAAATCGCAACACCTTTCTTCATATAGGCTTTGCAACTTGCAAGAGGGTATTATCTGTTCATAACAAGCGAATGCACTATTGCGAGTTTGAGACCAAATAAGAACATTCTACATGGCTAAACTATTTCAAAAGTAAAATAAAAATGGACCCAATAATCATAATCATGGAATAGATACATCTGGTCCAATTGTTATGGAACTTGGTTTGGAGCTAAGTAATGGCATGTGGGGTGCAGGGTAGGGATTCTTATTTCATAGGAAAGTGCAAAGTTCGAACAAAGCTGCGTGCAGATCACGTGCAGTGACCAATCCCCTCCACCGACCATTCCTCCTTCCTTGCAAATCAGGCACCTTAATTTGACAAAGCCGCATTTATAACCACTACAGCAGTCACTAGGAAAATCTTGGCCGTGTCTTTTCCATCACTATTTCATCAAATTATTCTTTATGCTCTCTCCCATGGATAAAGATCACACTATACACATTGTATTCTTTTGCTATCTCTCTTGATCACTATGTTAAGCAACTTGCAGTGTGAGCCAAGGTAAATGGAAAAGAACAATTTTTGCAGCTGTTGGATAGTTATTACATTACACTATTTGAAACCTTAAGATATTAAGCTTGACTAATAATAATAATTTATCAGAATTCCAATCTAATTTGGAACAAGAATCGATGTTTAAGTTCTGTAAATATGAAACATGAAATTGGACCAAAGCCAGATATTATGATTCTCCACTCAACAAATCATGTACACCAACCATCATCAACATGGGGGTGCTGTCCCTTTCTGCAAGTCTAGATAAAGAAGTTGTTTTTCCTCAAGTTGTGTGTGCCCACAAATAATAGCATCACTGTTTTGCCCAATTGCTGCAGAACCTGAAATCAATGTCACAACTGCCAGAGCTATCTTGCTCCAAAAATGAACAACAGCGATATGTCAAACAAAAGCCATAGAAGAGAGTTTCCCACAACTCCACAAGCCAGAAGAGGGATCTGGGATCAGCAGTTCAGCACCGCCATCGCCACCGCATCCCGCAGCGACAGCAGCGACGGCGTTGAGAGCCGCAACCACCACCGCGTTTGGAATTTGGATGAGGATGATGATGTAATCCGCACACAGACTCCAACCGAGAGAAAAGCAAAACCAGCAAATCTCTTCTGTCTTTCTCCAAACTAAATTGGAATGGAATCGACACTCAGGTCAAACACTGAACACTCTAAACTTATAATAAAAAGTAAAAAAGAAAAGGGGAGAAATTTCCCATGGCAGAAAGAGTAGAGGGATTCAACTTCGAGCAAAGGCATGGGAAAAAGAGGGTAAGGGTGGCTCGCGTGTGGAAGACGAAGGAAAACACTACGTTGTGGAGTGGCGAGTCAGCATCAGCCTCTTCTCTGATTGTGTCAACTCTTATCGTTGCCACTGAGACCATGAAGAACACTGTAACCTTCTTCTTCCTCTCTTCTTTTGTGTTATTAAATAATGAGTAGTGCTAGGGAGCTAATGGCTAAGTGTACAATGTGTACAATGGATTAAATCTTTAGTTTATGAATATGCAGACCATCCGGATACTAGGGATAACAATCCGGATACCATGATAATAAACATCTCATGTTATAAAAAGCTAATTTTGGGTTCACAAAAGTTTGAACCTTGATCTTCCGGATTTGGAATTCTTATACCATGTCCTGAAACCACTCATCCCAAAAACGTAACTTAACAGGACAATGTAACACTAATAATAATATCTCTAATACTTTCCAAACCTTCATTGTACACATTGTAAGCTTAGGTCATTGGCTCCCTATACTTTTTCTTAAATAATAGTTAGAGAAACAGAAACGGATCCCCTTAAAATACCCTTCACTCCAAATAACTAGTTCGTTTGATACTGCGGCTGCTACGAGTTGGAGCTTCCATTGTCTCCAAATCTCTCAAGAGCGCAAATCTGCACCGCAACAATGGCCACTTCCGCCGCCGCCACAACTGCCGCAGCGCCACGCCAGCTGTCACAGAAGGAGCAGGACATCCAGATGATGCTTGCTGCTGAGGTCCACCTCGGAACCAAAAATTGCGACTTCCAGATGGAACGCTACGTCTTCAAACGCCGTAATGATGGTCAGTCTTCGTGATCTTTTTCGTTTCTCCTTTTGGATTTTGAGTCTGAATATTATTGAAGAGTGTGTCGATTATGGCGAGTTTGAAGGGTATTTTGCAAAATGTTATATCTTTTCAGTCTCAAATTGTTTATTCTGATATGGATTTTTTCATATTTACTCAAACTGTAGTGAGTAGTTCAGTTCTTGAAATCTAATGCAAACAACACAGATGTGCGTAGTTGTTTTTTGTAATATATTCCTTGCTCTTTTGTGAATTTTGTATTCGATTTTTTTACATTTATCTTTTCCTGTATCTAGGGTTCCTTTTTTGATATATACTTTTTATAAATTTGTTATAATCTAGTGGTTTGTCAATTTTTCTTTATTTGTTTCGTGTTTTCTATTCAAAGAGTCAATTTAATTTCTAATCAGGATTTTGATACGAGTAAGTGTATTTTGTATGACCACCTTTGTGTTCAAAACAGCTTATTATCATAAATTTTATGATAGAGCTTATGAAAGCATTTTTATGTTTGGTTGATTTTTCGTATTCCTTGTTCCCAGGTATTTACATAATTAACCTTGGCAAGACATGGGAGAAGCTCCAACTTGCTGCTAGGATTATTGTTGCTATCGAGAACCCGCAGGACATCATTGTTCAGTCTGCTAGGCCATATGGTCAGAGAGCTGTCCTTAAGTTTGCACAATACACTGGTGCGAATGCAATTGCTGGAAGGCACACTCCTGGAACATTCACTAATCAAATGCAAACATCCTATAACGAGCCTCGTCTACTCATTCTGACTGATCCAAGGACTGATCATCAGGTGCCACTTATGTTATTCACTTGTTTCACTATTAACTGTCAATATGTTTTTTGTGGGAGTTTGAAATTCTGTTATTAATTGATCTCATCTTGGGTTTGTTTTTCTATTTTTTTTTTCAAAAAAATATGTGCAGCCCATTAAGGAAGGTGTTCTTGGAATTGCCTTGTGCGACACGGATTCTACAATGCGCTATTTTGATGTTGGCACTCCTGCCAATAACAAGGGGAAGCACAGTATTGGTTGTCTGTTTTGGTTATTAGCAAGGATGGTTCTGCAGATGAGGGGTACTATTCGGCCGGGGCTTAAGTGGGACGTGATGGTAAACTAATTTTTGCTCTTAACGGATTGAACTATTATTATTTTGTAGCACTTTTAGATTTATTGTGTTTCCCAATGTCTGCATTGTAAGTGTCTGATCTCGTATGCACTTATTTAGAACAATCTTTCTTGCTATACATACAGGTGTAAAAAATTTCATATTTTAACAAAAGATAGTAGTCTTATTATGTGGTTTCCTTTGAACCTTAGCTAAATTTGTCAACTTTTCATGTGTAGGTGGATTTATTCTTCTATAGAGAACCTGAAGAGGCCAAGCAACAAGAGGAGGAGGAATTACCAGCTGCCCCAGAATATGCCATTCAAGATTTTGGTGCTGCTGGCATTGCCGGCTTCCCCGCAGCTGATGGGGAATGGGGGGCTGTTACAGCTGAACAATCCTGGACTGAACCAGTTCCTCAGCAACCCATTGCAGCTGCTCCTGCTAACTGGGCCCCAGACGCCGGTAAGAATAATTATTTCCACTCTGGATCTGTTAAATTTGATGCAACATAATTGTCGTATTTGCTTCTAATATGTTCTAATCAAATAATTCTGGGTTGTTGTGTTGAATCATTCTCCCTCGATATGCAAGAAAATCTGTGCGCCTTAACATAGTTCTGTCGAAAACTGTGATGGCAATTTATTTGACCCAAGTTCTTTTGTATCCGCAGCTGCAGGTGATTGGGAGCCAGTTCCAGCTCCACAGGCATCCGTTCCTGCACCTGGAGGTGTTGCTCCCACTGGCTGGGACTAGGCATCGTGTTTGGAATTTTGTTTCTATGTTTTCTTTGCTTCCTGAGCAATTTTCCTTCCGGGATTATTTCTTTAGGAAACATACATATTTAGTATTTTGTAGTCTTGGTATTGAGTTTTAAAATTTTGTTGACGTATCGATGGAAGCTTGTTTAGTTTCAACAATTCAAGAGGATTCGTAATGGAAGTTTGAGCAGTTAATTGACAACGACATGCTACTTTTTGCATGGCAAATTTGTTATTGGTGATTGTTCTTCAGTTTGATTAGTATTGAAAAATATAGGTAACCTCAGTATATATGCAAAAGTACAATAAAATAAACTTAGGTATTTTCTTAAAATATATGAAGATCTGCCATTATAACCAAGGCAATACCTTTCACTTGTTTCTTTGGTTCACCAAGAATATCTTTATCATATTCGGCTGAGGGCTTATCCTTGTATTGTGATTTACCCTTTGATATTGAAATCCGTATCCTTTTGAGTAGATCCATTATCTCTTCATGATGAGGTGACTCTGTTTTCTCAGCCTTGAATTATTTAGATCTCTTGTCTTAAGTTTTCCTACTTGTTTGAATTCCCTCGGTGTCTCCTTTAGATCTTATAATCTTTGAATTGGTAAATGGAGAGACAGCCATTTTGAACGCAAAGGGTGAAGGTTGAACTTGAACCTCTGCCACATTTTAACAAGCTGCATCATAGTATTATCCTCAGAACTTAGTCCGCACAATATCAGGGGACATTATCAACATATCACTCCCCTAAATTGCATCAAGTTATGTATTGAAGAACAAATAAGATGAAAATTTTGCTCATTATGTCGCAGAAAGCCATACGAAATTATTCTTCCCAAAAATTTGTTGTGAAGTGAACTCTTCAACTAATTTATAAGTGCCATTTAAGAATAAGAAATCAGAAAAGGTGAATGAATGAAATGAATCCAAGAAAACAGCAATCAAATAAGATTTTCAGAAATCTTTAATACCTCACTCTCTCAGAACAGAACAAGGTAGGAAGTTGAAGTACCAGGTAAATAGCAGTGCTTGCTCAAAGAGAAACTCGTGGAGAAAGAGAAGCCAAGAACGCTATAGGAATGAAAAGCAACCACATCCATCTTCCCCAGAAAAAGAAAAAAATAATTGGAAAAAACCAATTCTCAAACACAACTGATATTAAATCACAGTTCACAGACCCCCACTCCATTTCTTAAATGAACATACATATATTATACTTTATACTCTTTTTATTTATTTATTTACTTATTCTTTCCCACGGGTAAAATAGCTGGTCCACAATTCTCTATGGCTAAAAATCGCAACACCTTTCTTCATATAGGCTTTGCAACTTGCAAGAGGGTATTATCTGTTCATAACAAGCGAATGCACCATTGAGAGTTTGAGACCAAATAAGAACATTCTACATGGCTAAACTATTTCAAAAGTAAAATAAAAATGGACCCAACAATCATAATCATGGAATAGATAGATCTGGTCCAACCCCAATTGTTATGGTACTTGGTTTGGAGCTAAGTAGTGGCATGTGGGGTGCAGGCTAGGGATTCTTATTTCATAGGAAAGTGCAAAGTTCGAACAAAGCTGCGTGCAGATCACGTGCAGTGACCAATCCACTCCACCGACTATTCCTCCTTCCTTGCAAATCAGGCACCTTAATTTGACAAAGCCGCATTTATAACTACAGCAGTCACTAGGAATATCTTGGCCGTGTCTTTTCCATCACTATTTCATCAAATTATTCTTTATGCTCTCTCCCATGCATAAAGATCACACTATACACATTGTATTCTTTTGCTATCTATCTTGATCACTATGTTAAGCAACTTGCAGTGTTGGATAGTTATTACATTATACTATTTGAAACCTTAAGATATTAAGCTTGACTAATAATAATAATAATTTATCAGAATTCCAATCTAATTTGGAACAAGAATCGGTGTTCAAGTTCATTTAAATGAAAGTAGGAGAGACAGCTCATATCCAACCGTCCAAGACAGTATAGCACAGAACATGAAATTGGACCAAAGCCAGATATTATGGTTCTCCACTCAACAAATCATGTACACCAACCATCATCAACATGGGGCTGCTGTCCCTTTCTGCAAGTCTAGATAAAGAAGTTGTTTTTCCTCAAGTTGTGTGTGCCCACAAATAATAGCATCACTGTTTTGCCCAATTGCTGCAGAACCTGAAATCAATGTCACAACTGCCAGAGCTATCTTGCTTCAAAAATGAACAACAACGATATGTCAAACAAAAGCCATAGAAGAGAGTTTAAAGGATAACGTAAGGTCCAGAAGCTTTGACTTGGACATTGGTTACGGCGAGATCAGTGAGATTCTGAAGCTGAGAGAGCCAAACGCCGGAGACCTTGCGGAGGCTGTTGATGCATGTGAAGGTGCGGAGGGAGGAGGTGAGTTCGGGTGGGAAGCGAATGGGGGTTACGGGGCAGTTGAGGAGGTTGAGAGTTTGGAGTGTTGAGAGTGATTGGAGTGCGGTGAAGGAGAGTGCAACGTAGGAGGAGCAGTTTGAGAGTGTGAGAGAGATGAGGTGGCGGAAGGGTTTTGAGTTGTCGCAGGTTGTGGCGTTGTGGAATGCGGATTTGGAACATGGGTCCTTTGAGGTTGGGATGTTGAGGGATTGGAGTGCTCTCAGCTGTTTTGGGTCGAGAGTTGATGAACTTGAAGGCGATGATGGGGAAGAGGTTGGTGAAGGTGTTGGGGGTTGAGGTTTTGATTGACAAGTAGCAATGGTGGGGAAGAGGAAGATGAAAATGAAGAGAAATGCAAGTGTTGGTGGCGGTGCTGATTCTGATGGTGATCTCATCATGGTGTTCTCAGTTGTCAGAGGCACACATGTGCTTCTTTGAGTTCTGTTGTGTAGTGATGAGTACAACGTTGGTTGTTGTTGGAACTGATGGCAATAAGTCAGATTCAGATTATATTAGATTAGCTTAGCTTAGATTCAAGACTCAAGAGAGAGAGAGATGAGATTGGAGTTGGGGATGCGTATGTATTGGTTCTTTGATTTCATTTTGGATTTATATATTTTTCACACAAACAAGAAACAACAAACTGCACATCCCATTGATTATTTTAAGGTGGAAATTCAGGTGCACTCGACTTCACTTGAAGCTGATACTTTAGAGTTATTAAATAATTTAATTAATTTGACTAAATTTTTATCTAACGACTCAAATATTAACTTCACGTGAAGTTGACTTCACCTAAATTTTTTCTTTATTTTAATTGGTTGATTTTCTGGTAATAAAATTGGGATGGTGTAGTAACGTAACAAATTACATGCACGCATGCCAAATATTCACCTTCACGGGACTACTTTATAAATATAAATAATTAGAGAAGACTTAAGAGGCATCCAACAATAATGCTAATGTATTTAGATTCTCCAACTCACAAAACTCAGTTAATTTGAGTTGCCAGAACCGTGTTTGGCAACATAATCCCCTTTTATTCTTCCCACTTTTACAACGTGACTTATTAGCTTCAATTTCGTGTGCCCATGAAGAAACGAATTTCATGTTCTTTAGGTCAACGATATATACAAATGAACAAGTAAAGGTGATGTAAAAGTTTGTTTAGCATTATTAGCTTTTTGTGTTTGTTTGTTTGATCAGATAAAATGATTTATTTTTTTTAGAGAAAAATATCAACCAATACGAAGGTAGAGTTTTATGAACAGAATTATTCTATTCTGTGAAAACTCAAAAGGATTACACATTATTGGTCCCGAAGGAGCTATTAGTTCCGGTGTTTTATTCATCAAGATTATACCATCTCTGAAAAATTACTTCTTAATTATTCATTCTGATCAAACCAGCATTCTTCAGTTAACAATGTAAAATTTGTCAGCATCTCAACCCATATCATCACTGATTGTACATCGTTATTAACAATGAATTTGGATCCTCTAAATTTTAAATTTGTACTTTAGAGAGTAAAGTGTAATCTTCTATCTTTGAATGGTTTCTCTTTCATATTTATTTTTAGTCCCACCTATAAAATAAATGGTGAGAAATCACACTTTACTCTCTAAAGTAAAATTCAAACTTCAGAGAATCCAAATCCATTAACAATGCATCTAAGACTAAATGAGTTAATATTTTCTTGAATTTGTAAGCGAAACTCAATTTAAT
>NC_029794.2:3285005-3285286 GCF_000816755.2 Arachis ipaensis | reverse complement strand
ATCAGCTGCTGCATTAGACGTGGCACAACCAATTGAAAACATTTAAGAAATGTATTAAACGCTGGGGATCCATTTCTTCCAATAATTTAACTTCCTCTTTTAGTATTCCAGCTCCTATATGCCTTTTTCATATCTTTGGTCAAGGGTCGATATTACAAAAACAAGTTCACCAAATCATATTTATATATGAATTCATATATTATCTTTTAATTCATTTTTAATGTGTATTTTATATTCTAATATATATATATATATATATATATATATATATATATATATAT
>NC_029794.2:3282643-3284983 GCF_000816755.2 Arachis ipaensis | reverse complement strand
AATTAAGTTTATTTTTATTTAGATGTTTAAATTTAAATTTATTACTTTGTTATTCAATAATGTAATAACCGATGTAACTAATTTTTATTACAACTCAAAAATGAATTATACAAGAATTTATTATATATCTCCAACCGCTCAAATCCTTGGTGATGGATATCTCTTTAGACTATTTCATCCCGAGATTGATAAGTTCTTGATTTTGTTATTATGTCACAACAAAGATTTAAGTATTTAACTCATTATATATGGCAAAAGAAAAAAAAAAGGTGGGGAGGGGAGGGGGGATACAGGTAGCAATTAGTTATTGTTATGTCTAAGCATTTTTAATAATCCTTATAAATATAGTGCTAATGTATGAGATCTTAGTAATTAGTGTTTAGTTTTGCCATCTCTTTCCCACATTTGTGTATGGACCATGGAGTGCCAGATGCAAAAACTTTGTCATAAATCTAAAAGGGACTACTAGAGCATCCACTTTTATGGTGCTTTTAATTAGTTTCAGAAAAGGACTACAATTTGGAATTGGTTTGTTATGCTTTGCCGTATTTGTTGGATTTTTTTTTTAAATTTTCTTTTTTGCCATTTTACAAACAGACACATATTAGTGTATCAATGTCTGTACCCAAAGCCTAAAGTAGGCCCATTATTCCTTAAAGAAGGGGCATGGGCTCTAATTGCTCTCACCGTTTACACAAGACCAAAAAAATAAATGAATATGAGAATTTAATTTTTAACTCTCATTTTTTTAAAAATAAATTTTAAAATTAGGATTTAAATTTAAATTTTTAAATTCAAAATTTTAAATAAAAAATAATTTCAAAAAACATTGACTCAACAAAAAGTCGATCATACAACTCAAACAATATTATTTTTGATAGTTTAAATAAAACGAGAAATACTATTTGTACACTAAAATTAGTAACTAAAATTGGCCATCAATATATTTGTGTATAAATACATTTAATTTATTTTCAATATGTATTTGTATTTCAACGTTAATGTTAAATACACGCGCAACTTCAATGTTTTGCTTCTAGATAGTTGCTTAGATTGTAACTTGACGGAAATAATTAATATTAAGCCACCACATTAATAAAAGAAAAACCCTAATAATAAATATATCATGAACAGCAAATTTCTCAAGAAACCAGAAAAAAACAAACTGTCACGATATAAATAATCTAGATGATTCAAATAACCAAACTAAGCAGCCTAAGACCCCAACAACAAATTAAAACTAAACACTTAGAAACTAATTGTAATTACCATAAGGATAGATAAGACAATAATAAAAAAATCAAGCAAAAAGCATAGGAAGAAGTACGATAAGAAAGAGCGGCAAGTTAGTTATGCTGAGAAGAGGAATTGGTCTTCCAGCATTAGAATGATGAGAAGGAGAAGGTGCAGGTGTAGATGCAGGTGTAAATGCTGGTGCTACTGCTGGTGAGTGTGAATGTGGTGGCTCTGGCTTTGGATTATGTACGGCCAAAACCTTAACAATCATTTTCTGTCCTCTGTCACAGTGGCCGCTAACCCCGCTAATGAAGTAGTACACTCCAGGATGCTCAAATTTGAAGACAGTGTCACCATTGTTGGAGAAGAATAGTGGCTTAGTGGATCTGCAGCTTTCATACTCCTCTTCACTCACCACCAACACTGAATCTTTAGAGTACTTGAAACCTGTATACAAACAATCATATTCCAAAATTAAACTACATAAAATATAAGTTGAAATACAAATGCACGTTAAAAATAAATTAAATTACGTATGTATTTGTATATATTATTTGCTAATTTTAGTGGTTATTTTTTGTGTACAAATAACATTTTTGTGAATTATAATTAAAAAAAAAACATATAAGTGGTTGGAATAATGAGGATACTTACGAAGAGTGTCATCAACTTTAAATCTGTTCTGGGATGCCCATTGATTATACATTTGATCGTTGTCTCTTGACTTAGGAACAATCCAGCCATCGTGACCCCCAACTTCAAACTCAGTACAATTCACTCTTGATGGCACACACAATATAATAATCAAGGAAACCGAAAGTAATAATGAACAACTTCTAAATAGATTGGCCATATTTGCTGGTTTTGGATATTTCTATAGGGAGTTCTAGTGCGTGGTATGAGTTTTTTAAAAGATAATTGATAGTTTAGGTTTGACCTTATATAAAGAAAGTAAAAACACGTTTGTTAGCGAGAATTTGGGAGAGTAATTAGGAGCACTTAATTTAAATTTGATTGGCCTAACTGGTTTTCAAAAATTAGAAATACAATTCTCTCACTTTCCATTAATTTACAATTATTATTAGTGCATTGCCGTCAAATATT
>NC_029794.2:3272873-3281632 GCF_000816755.2 Arachis ipaensis | reverse complement strand
GGACCATACAATTAACATAAAACACTGAAGATTGCAAGTTGGCTCAGGATTCGGTGGTCCCAGAATGTTTGGACCACTTAGTGGTCCCATAACAAAACATGTTTTTTAAGTTTTTTTAACAACTGCTACATAGTCCTTTAACTAATTTTAATTATAAATTGACCCCATATATTTTATATAATTATAAAAACGATTTTTTATTTTATAAATAATTAATTTATCATAAATCTATCATGTTCATTAACAATCAAGAACAAAAACAATTTTTTAGCCATTACAATCGATTAAAATATTAAATTTGATTGGTCTCGTTCGCGAGGAATCATAAAATTGTGTTTTCTGCGAAAACCAATCGATTGGAATAATGAATCAATCAGATTGAAAATTGCCAAAAGCATGGTTTTCGCATAACTCAATCGGTTGGTCATACGATCCAATCGATTGAACGATGAATAAAAATTGGATTTTTGTAATTCAATCGATTGTTTAGAATTTTCAATCGATTGAATGCTTCAAAACAACCTGGGTCTCACCAAATTCAATCGATTGCTTTTGTGACTCAATCGATTGAATTTACCCAAACAATATGAATTTGCCAATTTCAATCGATTGTAGTGTGTGTGAATTCAAATTCAATCGATTGAAATGATAATTCAATCGATTGGAACGCGATGTATTACGCCTATGTCAGTCTTGTTTTCGTTTTTAAAAATTATCTTCTTATTCATCTATCTCATCTTTAAAATTCTATCTTCCTTTTTTAAGGTTTTATTTGGATTTAGATACTCTAATCTTATCTTTTCCTTAATATTAACATTATAAATTGGTGAATAATTCATCACCAATTATTCAATCCCACCATTAAAATCGTGTATCATTCTCTTTATAAAAAATTTCATTGTTTTTCTTTCGAACATCCATCCATCTACTGAATATCCATTTTTTTCATTTTTTATCCGTTTATTTAATATTCACTTTTTGTTCATCGTTAATTGACAATCACCGTTGCAGCAATCAGCAAAGGTCCAATCAATTTTTTTCATTGTAGTGTTCAGAAAACAATCCATCGTTTTGATTACAAAATCGAAGTTAGTGGATAGAATCTCTAATTTATAGTGAATAAGTTGCACCTTACCATTTTTTTAACAAAAAAAATTATAGTGAATAAGTTGCAGCTTACCATTTTTTTAACAAAAAAAATTTACAAAAAAATTTATTCACTTACCAATTTTTTGTACTAATTTATAGTGAATAAATTGCAGCTTGAGAATCACGATATTCGCATGATAACCGCTGTGCATTTACTCCGGAATCGGATCAACCATAAGAAGGCACAAATTATAGCGTCGGCCGATGATTTTTGGAAATTGCACACTAACCATGAGATGTAAAGATTATAGTAGTAATCTAGATAAAACTTAATACTTTGATTATTATCAATTTATTTGTTATGTTTGGTGGATATACTTCTTTAGTTATTTTTCAATGACTTCTTAAATAGATATTTATCGTTTTGTGATTTCTACAATTTTTTTCTATTTCTATGCAATTTATAGATACTTTAGTTTAAAAAACTCATATTATTTTGATGTAGTAATGTTATTTTCATTTATTATTTCAACAACAATGGCATACAAATATTATGTCTTGTGAATTATATTTTATATTATTTAATTAATTTATAAATAAAAAAATTCCATGTCTTTTTATTTGTTTGCATTCTATTTTGGATTTTTGCATCTTATCAAGATTTGACCTCTCTATTTTAATTAATTTTATATATATTGCTAATAGATAAAAAAAATCTAGATAAGAGTAACATAAGAACAATCAATCATGATTATTATATATTGCATTTGGAAAGAGAGACTTTTTTAAAACAAGATAATGAAAAATCAAGAAGCAATATATTAGAACAGCAAACCAGAAATTCAAATTACATAAAGAACAACTTCTTCTTCTTCCATTTCCCCTTCTTTTTCTTTCCTTCCCCTTTCGGACGAACAGAGATACTCTTTCTTTTTTTTTTCATTTTATAATTTTTTATTATGGATAATTTGATCCAAAATTTTAACATCTAAGTAAAAAAGACGATTTCGTATACAAAAAAAGATTAGAAACGAAAAAAATTTTAGCCTATACCTTAAGAACCAAAATCGTTCTTAACCCTTAATATTTCATAGGGACTTACTAAAATACCTTTTAATTTTAATACTATATGATATGAGATATAGAAATTCTTGGTTCGGCTAGAAAAACCAAGGTGAGACCACATAATGAAAAAATTCCGAGAGAAATGAAAAATTCATTACACATATTTTAATTCTCGCCAGTACTATTCTTGAAGGTCTTGCTCTTCCTTGCACTAAAACCCTTTGACTTTGAGTACTTCATATAAAAATCAAATGCAAGCTGCAAAGTAGAAAAGTGGTATTTGCCAATTTTCTCCGCAAAATTCTCACTAAATTTCAAAGTTGTAATGTCTTGCACAGAGTCAACCGCATAAGCGGCTTCAAGGATATCTTTTGACATATCAGATTCAGAAAAAAACGCTCCCTCAGTAAATTCATCTATGAAATCTTGTTCGAATTCATTCTGTTCATCCATCATATCTTGGTCACTTACTAGCTCTTCTTGTTGGTTAAAGTTATTGTCCTCCTGGTATTGCTCATTCATCTCAGTGTCCGTAAATATACCTGACATCTTAAAATGTCCAATAAAAAAAAATATCAGTACACTCCATCTTATAACATTACATAAAATAGATAGATTCGTATATTGCTAGCAGGGATGGATCCAGAGATTTTAATATTGAGGTGCCAATTTTTATATAATTTTTTTTAATCTATAAAAATAATTAACATATAGTTATTGGAGTTAGTTTTTTAATAGATTTATTAAGATACATATAATTATAATTTTTTCCAACAATTTTATTTTTAATATGATAATTACATAAATAAAATATAACTTTAACAATTGTACATTACAAATTTATAAAATACCATATAATTTATAACGGAATTTGCTAAAAATGATCCCATATCTTATTAATTAAAATTCATTCTTTCAAAAGTTTTAAAAAAATTTGAAAATAAATTATAAATTATTAATTAATTGAAAGACACGGTACTAGTTAAAATTACCACATAAAATTAAGATTTTTCTATGGAAAAGTCTTCATGAAAAGCTTCCGGTGTTGCAACAAGTTCACAGCCGGTTCGCATCCACTCTTGCCACTTGTCCAAGATGCCTGTTGAAGGCTGAATCAATTTCTCATGCTTTGTTCCAATGCCCCCTGTCTTCAATAATATGGAGCCTAAGCTTAATAACCCCTGACCTATGGATGAGAGAAGAATAAACTTTTTTCAATTGGTGGCAACGAGTCTTATCCTGGGAGCGGCTCAATTCGACGGTAGACAAAAGACCCTCCTCATAGCGGCACTGTGTTGGAGCACTTGGAAAGCGAGGAATCGATGTGTTTTTGAGAAGGTAATAAGCCCATCACCAGAGATAGTGAAAGAAGCTAGCAATTTAGTGCGTGAACTCGTGAACCATACCTGATAGATGCTACTTTTCTTTACTCTTACTTTACTCTTCTTTAAGCTCTTAGTCTTTCAGTCACAGCTAATGATAAATGGGAATACCCAATTCTTTTGTACTTCCTTATGGAAACACTTTTATTTTATATTAATAAAATAATATTTATCTTTGGAAAAAAAAAGTATAATTTCTTAAAATTTTGGGAGGTCCAGGCCACTACTCGCCCCCTCTAGGTCCGTCCCTGATTGCTAGCTAATTAGTAATAAAAAATAATAATATCTATTTACTTTTTAGTAATTCTCAATGTCTTGTTAGTTAATAAAAGATAAAAAAAATATTTTTTCATTACACAATCAATTTTACGAATAAAGTATCGAAACGAATAATTGGAAAATTAGAGATTCTATCCACTTACCTCGATTTTGTAATCAAAACGATAGATTATTTTCTGAACACTACAATGAAAAAATTGATTGGACCTTTGCTGATTGCTGCAACGGTGATTGTCAATTAACGATGAACAAAAAGTGGATATTAAATAGACGGATAAAAAATAAAAAAAATTGGATATTCAGTAGATGAATGGATGTTCGAAAGAAAAACAATGAAATTTTTTATAAAAAGAATGATACACGATTTTAATGGTGGGATTGAATAATTGGTGATGGATTATTCACCAATTTATAATGTTAATATTAAGGAAAAGATAAGATTAGAGCATCTAAATCAAAATAAAACTTTAAAAAAGGAAGATAGAATTTTAAAGATGAGATAGATGAATAAGAAGATAATTTTTAAAAACGAAAACAAGACTGAAATAGGCGTAATACATCGCGTTCCAATCGATTGAATTATCATTTCAATCGATTAAATTTGAATTCACACACACTACAATCGATTGAAATTGGCAAATTCATATTGTTTGGGTAAATTCAATCGATTGAGTCACAAAAGCAATCGATTGAATTTGGTGAGACCCAGGTTGTTTTGAAGCATTCAATCGATTGGAAATTCTAAACAATCGATTGAATTACAAAAATCCAATTTTTATTCATCGTTCAATCGATTGGATTGTATGACCAATCGATTGAGTTATGCGAAAACCATGCTTTTGGCAATTTTCAATCGATTGATTCATTATTCCAATCGATTGGTTTTCGCAGAAAACACAATTTTATGATTCCTTGCGAACGAGACGAATCAAATTTAATATTTTAATCGATTGTAATGGCCAAAAAATTGTTTTTGTTCTTGATTGTTAATGAACATGATAGATTTATGATAAATTAATTATTTATAAAATAAAAAATCGTTTTTATAATTATATAAAATATATGGGGTCAATTTATAATTAAAATTAGTTAAAGGACTATGTAGCAGTTGTTAAAAAAACTTAAAAAACATGTTTTGTTATGGGACCACTAAGTGGTCCAAACGTTCTGAGACCACCGAATCCTGAGCCTTGCAAGTTTATTATTAATTCTACCTTGAACATGTTTCATATATGAGATGAAACTTGGATGGCATTACTAATAATTAAGCAGGCGTGTTAATTTTCTTTTTTTATTTCTTCCCATTTCTTCTGTTTATTTTTTTAATTTTATCATTCTTAAAATAATAAAATAATTAAATAAGCTAAGCTAACAAAAAGAAACCAAACACATCATAAGTTAATAGGGAATACCACATCATAAACTACGCTAAGCTAAGTTAATTAAAAACCAAACACATCATACCTTTCTATGCTAAGCTAACAGGAAACACCACGTAATTAATATGAGGAACTCAATGTATATGACCAGCTCCATGACCTAATTATCCCAATACAATACTCATCCACCGTCCTAAAATATGGCCTAATAAGGAGGCACTCACTAAGCTCATAAGGCTTTAGTATCCCTATTAAATTTCCCTATGAGTTTATACTTTATAGCTCACAAGTAATTACAATGCAATACTCTTGACTTGAGTCTTCACGTGATGTATTACAAAATGAATTAATTTAAGTGTTTTTTACAATAGCTGGTTGATAATGAATTAAATCAAAAAGCTTCTGTTAACTTTAACTCAATGTAGGAGTAGTATACATATAATAAGGTCCTTTTATATGATTGCGTGCGATTTAATCATCACCTATCACAAAGTTGACTTTCTAAATTGCATTGAGACAACTTCCTTGTGACAAGATTAATAGATCAATCATATAAAATGCTCTAAATAATTATGACCGGTGATCATTCATTCAGAATTAGATATATATTTTTTTGAATGAAAATGAAAAAAAAATGTAAAAGGCAAATTATTTTTTGCCTATTTTATAAGGGGCATGGATAAGTTTATAACCCTAAATTTATATTAATTAGTCATAGGTTTCTGATTATTAAAAACGCAAAATTAAATATATATTCCTCTGTAGGAAGATTTTTAATTTTTTTTACTTCGCGTATCCTCATAGTTAACATACAAATAAAAAAAATAGCATGTATCTTTTGTAATTTTGTTATATAGTTCGGTTGGCCAAAAATTCACTTTTGGTTTTGTCGAATGACTCATTATTAACCTATGATACGCATTCAGAGGAAAAGAGAAGCTTGTGAAGTTGCCCTTTCCTACCACCTTTAACTACACTTCCATAATTTTCTAATTCCCCTCCAACCCTTGACTTAAAATTGTTGTCTTTCCTAGGTGTAAAAAAAATAAAAATAATAATAATAATATATTATTCAAAGTCAGGACAATTCACTCTTGAGGGCTCACACAATATAATAATCAAGGAAACCGAAAATAATAATGAACAATTTCTAAATCAGTTGGCCATATTTGCTGATTTTGGATCTCTCTATACTCTATAAGGAGCTTTAGTGCGTGATGTGAGTTTTTTAAAAGAGAATTGGTTGTTCAGGTTTGGACTTATAAAAAGAAAGTATAAGCACGTTTGTTAGCGAGGATTTGGGAGAGTAATTAGAAGCACTTCATTTGAAAAAATTATTTAAAAAATGGAAAAGAAAGGACATTTTTAAGATGTCAGGTATATTTACGGATATTTTTAAAATTTTTAATGGAGGATATAATTAGTTGTTGTTTTTGTATTTTTTTTTGTGACTGAAATAAATTAAACAAAGAAAAATAAAAGAAACAAAACAAGGAACTGCTTAAATAGAGGGACAGTCCCGTTTAAGACTACTCTTAAACTCCTCCCAAGGTGAAAGAAGCTCCACATGCGAAAGTTGTAACTTCATCGCCATCTTTGCTATAGTATCTGCCACCGTGTTTGCATCTCTCATAATCAAACGAAAGTCAACACGCCAATTCCAATGCATGATATCTCTTATTTTGAGCACCAGTGGATCAATAAACCCAAAACCATCTTGAGTAATAAGATTAAATGCTTCCACACAATCCGTCTCACAAATAACATCTCGTTGACCCACATCCCAAGCTAAGAGATATCCTCTCCAAATAGCAAACAATTCTCCTTGAAGAATACTATTACTCTCAATCATTCCCAAACACCCCATTTGCCAGCTCCCATTACAATCTCTAATAACACAAGCAAAACCAACACTATCACCCAAACCAAAATAACTAGCATCACAATTAATCTTAAAAGTACCAATGGATGGGGGATTCCAAAAACCATTTAGAGTAAAGGGAAGGGACATACGTTGTAATTCAAAAATATTTCTAAGCTCCTTTTCTGAAGTTAATGCCAGACAAATGACTTTTTCCGGAGGCCAAGTTTCATGGATAGCAAACATGTCTGCTCTTTGATGAGAAAATTGACAGCCCTTAGATTCATGAGAGAATTTGACTTCATTAAAATCACCAAGAACAATCCAAGGTCCTTGAAAAACCATGGATTGTGCAACAAGATAATCCCAAAGGAGAACCCTTTTATTAAATTAAGAACTGCCATAAATACCACTACACCTCCAAATTAAATTATCAAAGTGAACCTCAACAGTAACACCCTGATCAAAAGCATCAATGAACTTACAACAAACACCCTTCATAGAGGATAGAAACCAAATACCTCCCTTATGCCCCTGTGCCTCTACTATACCAACAGAGTGATATCCCAACCTTTCCCAAAATAATTTTAAATGCTGAAAAGGGGAGTGAGTTTCAACCACAATAAAGAAAACAGGTCTAAATTTCCTAACAAGTTCCTTACAATGCACCCGGGCCATTCTCTTTGAGTACGGAGTACGTACTCTTTCTCTACTAGGATTTTTTTTTTTTTAACTTTTTAACTTGTTGTTTTTGTATTTGATTGTTAATTATAATTTTATTAATAATTTTTTCATTGCAGTTCTATTTTCGAGGATATTCAGAAAATGATGCCATGTATAGAGAATAATAAGGAAGAGGGACTGCTAACTATATAACTTGGACAAGGAAAGCTCAAGAATTAAAAATTTGTTTTGGCAATCCCTATCAATATGGTAAACTAGAAAGTTACAGAGGAATTTAAGTGCAATTGTTTATTCCTCCTAATACTATTTCTACAATCTTGAGAAAAATTTTACAATTGTGCCAATAAAATGAGATGCCCCTGCTTTAGATTTAGTAAAAGCTACATCTGCCCATTTCAACCGCTCCTTTATTGCAGCTCTTTCCTTGTATTCATCTTCCCTAGAAGATTGTGGAGGTCCTATGTAGATGATGATGTCTGTTGGTTCAGACTTGAACTGAGGGCTGACAAATACTGGGTCAGATCCTCCCTTGAAATTGTAAAACATTATACCATGATCTCTTTGATGTAATTTTGATTTTTGAAAATCTAATATTAAATAAAAAAAAATTTGTCAGCTTATTTTTTCAATAACCATATTATCAATTGTTATATATATCAAACTCAATACAATTCACTCTTGAGGGTCCACACAATATAATAATCAAAGAAATCGAAAATAATAATGAACAACTTTTAAATCAGTTGGCCATATTTGCTGATTTTGGATCTCTCTATAGAAAGCTTTAGTGCGTGGTGTAAGTTTTTTAAAAGAGAATTGGTTTCAGGTTTGGACTTATAAAAAAAAAGTATAAGCACGTTTATTAGCGAGGATTTGGGAGAGTAATTAAAAGCACTTCATTTGAATTTCATTACTCCCTGCATTTTGCTTAACTGATTTTCAAAACTCGAGTAAAATTAGCAATACAATTCTCTCGGGTAGCTTTTTTCTTAATTAACAATTATTATTAGTGTATTGTCG
>NC_029794.2:3266929-3272825 GCF_000816755.2 Arachis ipaensis | reverse complement strand
AGTTTGAGAGTTTATTTATTTATGTGTCGTCATTAGAAATTTTTAGATTTATATTTATAAATTATAAATTATTATTTGCTTAAGTTGTTATTTTCAAGTTTTAAATCAGGTTGTTTTACTTAAGTTATTATTTTTTAAATTTTAGATTGTTTTGCTTGGGTAGTTATTTTTTAAATTTTAAGTTATTTGTTTAGATTGTTATTTTTCAAATTTTAAATTATTTGCTTAGGTTGTTACTTTTTAATTTTAAGTTATTTGCATATTACTCTTTTGAATTTTAAAATTTTATTTATAAGTTATAAATTATTATTTTCTTAAGTTGGTAAATTTAAATTTTATTATTTGTGAGCCCCATTATCTTAATCCAAAGGTGATTAATGATGTACTTTTTCTCTAAAGTGACAATATAACTTTGGAAGAGTCGGATCCGTTTTACTTAGGTAGTTACTTTTTAAATTTTAAGTTATTTACAGATTACTCTTTTAAATTATAAATTATTATTATTTGCTTAAGTTGTACTTTTTTATTTTAAGTTATTTGTTCATAAATTAAAATTTTTGAAAAAACTAATTTAAATTTATTGTAATTTAAATTTATTACTAAGATAATAAGTTCACGTAATTATTGTATGAGTCAACTCGAATTAATTCAAATTTATTCCTAAGCTAATAACGATAATAATTAATAATTATTCAATTAGTTTTCATGTAAAAATAATAATTTTGTTTACATTATATTATCTTTTAGTTAGTTGCTAGGATTTTTATTTTAAATTCAAATCAAAGTCAATTAGGTTTCAAAAAATCTTAGCTATAAGCTAACTATAAAAGTACGAGTTAGAGATGCATAGCACCACACCTCCCTTACTTAGTACAAGTAATTACTCCTTTTAAAATTTTGTTTGTACAAGTGATAAGGTTATAGACACTACCGAGTTATGAAAATTCTCCATTACCATACTCAATTGAGATGGTTTGACTCGATGAAGACGTAAGTTTTCTATCACTTTTTTAAATAATATTAAATTTATATTATTGATATTTTAAATGTGTTTATTTATTTGTTAATTATAGGGAGAAAAAAATACATGCTTCAGTTAAAAAGGTAAGAGTGTCTTGATTCATGAATTTGCTAAAAGAAGGAATGACATACCAAATCACATATTTTGGTGTTGGACGCAATGTAGATAACTTTAAGATTACACATCATGAGTATGTGGTAAATTTAAACCAACGTACCGATGTGCACGGACTTCTGGAATCATCAAGTATCTCACAATATGGATTTAGTATTGTGAGTTTTGACACTCTCAATGCCTTTGGATTCGATTTCATATATTTGGTTGGTAAGTTTATTGTTTTGCAAAAAATTAAATTCATTGATAAAATTATTTATTTTATCTCTTTTTTTCTTAGCATAGTTATTAGCAACAAACCCTTTTTATCTTAATCTATTTTAGATATTATTAAATATTTTGCTAGAATTGGAAGTGAGAAGACTCTTGAAAAGTATTAGATCACAATTCTATCAAGTATAATGTTATTGAATTGGAAGTCGATGATGGGTGATCAATTCTTTTTGGATTCTTCAGCTATATATTTAAACCTTTTATTTTCTATAAACATAATTTTTGGCGAATTAATTCAATTTCTTTGAAAAAATTGCGAATCGAGTTCCTAAAAAGATAATTCATTCATAAGTAAGTTCATTTTGAATTAATCCGGATAAGGTACAAATAAAATACGTGTAAGTTAAATGCGTACAAATTATTTTGTTTACTTAGAGGTTGTTATTTTTTAAATTTAGAATTTTTTTTTCTCACATGTCGCTCACACATTGAATTTGAAACTTATTTTCTTAGGTATCGTTATTAGAAATTTTTAAAATTTTATTTATAAATTATAAGTTATTTGCTTAGGTGATTATTTTTTAAATTTTAAGTTATTTGCTTAAGTTTTTTTGCTTAGGTTGTTATTTTTTAAATTTTAAGTTATTTACTTAGGTTGTTAGTTTTTTAAATTTTAAATACACTTCCTTAAGTTGTTAGATATTTAGTTTCTAATATTGTTGAGCTAATTTAAAAAATTATTTGCTTTTGATGGTGGATCTGAAGTGTTGAAAAATGCTATTACACCAACCAAACGACTATTCTTGGAGTCCGAAGATTCGGGGGTAGAAGGAGATACTTCAACTTGCAAGATGATCAAGATTGAGAATAAAAATTGAGAATTTGAATGGCATATTTTAGAATCCCCTTTTTAAGTCTATCTAATACAATAATGCCAAATATATTTTTTTTGATGAAAATATTATTTGTTCTTAAGTTGTTTTTTTTTTTTTTGAATTTTTATGTTTGGAATTTAAATTTTTTTTAATATAAGTTAATGTTATTTGGTTATTACTTGTGATTTAAAATAAAATATTAATTAATTAATTAATTAATTTAATGATAAAATCAGGAGTGATATATATAAGCAGTTAGGATTCAAGATACAGTTGTTAGGAATGAAATCCGTGTTTCCAAAGCAGATAAATGTGTCATTCTAGCTATCCGCGTCTTTCACAGGGAGCATGAGATACATGTTTAATAATTATTAAGATACTCTAGCAATCTGTAAAAAATATATGGATATCTAAATCTCTTAATCACAATGACATGTAACTCGAGTTGGCAAGAGATTGGTATAGTTAATAATCCAAAGAACTTAAAGGTTGAAGACCGACCAGATATATTATGTAGAGTGTTCAAAATTAAGTTTGACATGATAACCTCCAATCTTAAGCAAGGGATCCCATTCGAAGTGCTAGATGTAGGTATTGCTCATTATTTAACCTTATTTTTAAGAAAATTTTTTGTTAATTTATTTGTACAATTATATATTTATCAAAGTATATATATAAAATAGATAGTTTATTTATAATATATTATTTTTTTATTTTTTTATTATATTAATGTACATGGTACAATTTTAAAAAAGAGGTCCACCACATATTCATATTCTTTTGAGGAGTGGAGACCACAAGATAACAAAGACAACTTAAATTGACCGGTTAACATTGTTTGGATTGTCTGATCCTGTTCAATACCCAAAATTGTTTAGAGATATGTCTACATATATGATTCATGTACCATTTACTCAAAATCTCCCTACATGAAAGATGGGTACTACACCAAATATTATCCTAAAACATTCAATAACACCACAATTATTAACTATGGTGGATACCCACCATATAAAAGATAAGACACAAGAGTAGTTACTGAAAGGAAGGGATTCCATATGGATAATAAGAATGTAATTTCTTATAACGCATATCTATCAATGTCTTATCAAGAGCATGTTAGAGTTCTACAACAAGTCAAATACTATCAAATATTTGTTCAAGTACATGAATAAATGTTCAGATAAGGTGGCAGTTGAGGTTTCAAAGAAAGCTTTCAGTGGAGAGGATGCTCAGATTATTATGAGATCAAACAATTTTATGATTGTGGGTATTTGTCTGCACGTGAGGTTGTGTGGAGAATTTTGGCTTATGATATTCATCAGAGATAGCTTTTAGTGATGAGATTAACCTTCATTTGTTTGGAAAGCAAAATATCATCTTTAAAGACAATGACAATCTTGAAAAAATCATGGAATAAGGGAAAGGAAGAGGTACGATGTTCTTAGCATGGATGGAGGCCAACAAAGAATTTAAAGCAAGTCAAACTTTAACGTATACTGAGTTTCCAAATCAATTTATTTATGATAGAGAAAAAAGGGAATGACGACATTCACGCAAGAGAGGGTATTCTATTGTGAGGTTAAACTATGTTCTACCAGGTACAGGTGATATCTAATATATAAGAATTTTGTTAACTGTTCAGAAAGGTTGCACAACATATGAGTTTATTAGGACAGTTAATAGGATTACATGTCCTAACTTTCAAGATGCTTTTTATTCTTTGGGACTACTATATGACGATAGAAAATTCATTACAGCTATTTGGTCATCAATTGAAAAAACTATTTGTGATATTATTAATATCTAATAGTGTTAGCAAACCAAATTCTATTTACAATACAACTTGGACATTATTAGCTAACGGAACTATATAAGAGGATAAAAATATTGAAAAACTAAAGTATTTTATTATATGGTAAATTATTATCACATGTAGGACTTTACTTGCCAAAATCAATATTCACCTATGGACAACTTTTTAAGTTGTTTTGTCAAGAGTTAAGAGTTGCAATGGCTTGAACATTCTAATTCTAGGCTAAGATAGTAATCCAAAGTCATCAACAACAAATATCATATTCAAAGAAGTTTTTAATAATATTTAAATAAGAAAAATAGTATTTTCATTTTAATAACATGTTATGATTTACACTTTTGTACGAATATTTATCGTAAATTTAACTAATTTATCTAAAACTATACTTTCAAACTTGAAATGAAATGTGTAACATAGAGCATAACATCATATGTCAATTATTTATCTAATGATGTTAGTAAAATATTATATTGTCGATAAATTTTTGTTAGTTTTTTTATATAAAGTTTAGTGCATAATTGATATGCTACCAATACAGTTATATATATTCTTATCTTTTCAGGTTTTTTTTCTATGGTTCAAGAATATTATAGATTTCAAACTGTTGTATTTGCATTTTATTTTAAATAAATATAAAATGCAGATGCAGAACAACCGGCGACGACGGAGTGTGCGAGAACCGGCGACGCACTCCACCCTCGGATCCCTCTCTCTCCTCGGCCACCCATCACCAGCGGCGGCGACAGAGCGTGCGAGGACCGGCGACGCACTCCACCCTCGGATCCCTCTCTCTCCTCGGCCACCCATCACCCGCGGACCGGCGACGGAGCATGCGCGGACCAGCTCAGCCTCGGATCCCTCTTTCTCTCCTTCGCGCGCCGCCCTCCTCGCGTCATGCTCCTCTTCCTAGCGACGCACTCCACGGCGGCAGAAGTATGCGTGAACGGTCCTCCCTGCCACCGGCGCTCCCTCTCTCTTTCCCCTCTTCTCTTCTCCCCCGTCGCAGCCTCTCTCCTTTCTTCTTTCTTCCGGCGACGGCGACGGCAGCTCCAAGCTTCGCCGGCGCCGTCCCCTCTCCCCCCTTCCCCTTCCCCCTTCGCATTTCCTTTCGGCCCCCCACCTAGGGCTGGAAGTGAGTCAAGCCAGCTCATGAGCCAGCTCGAGCTCGACTCATTAACAGCTCGATAAGCTAAGCTTGTGAGCTGATGAGTCAAGCTTGAGCCTAGAATTGGTGTTCTTTTTTTTTATTTTATAATTTTTTATTATTAAAGTAGGGGTATTTTAGGAATAAAATTAATTTTTTTTAAAAAGACGATTTTAATACAAAAAAATACGTTAAGGATGATTTTAAATCAAAATATACACCAGGGACGGGTTCGATTCCGACCCTCAACGTGAGGGACCAAAACAATACTTATCCCTACTATTTTTAATTTATCATGTCAAATTAAAATATAAGCCTGTGCATCGCACGAATTTAACACTAGTAGTAATACAAATGGGGAGCTCATTTGCTGACGTGACACTCATACGTTAAGTCTGGGAGTTTATTTGTTTAGGTGTCGTCACTATAAATTTTTAGATTTATATTTATAAATTATAAATTATTATTTGCTTAGGTTGTTATTTTCAAATTTTAAATTATTTGTTTGGGTTGTTATACTTAGGTTGTTATTTTTTAAATTTTAAATTATTTTATTTAGGTTGTTAATTTTTAAATTTTAAATTATTTTATTTAGGTTGTTATTTTTTAAATCTTAGATTGTTGTACTTAGGTTGTTATTTTTTAAATTTTAAATTGTTTTACTTAGATTGTTATTTTTTACATTTTAAAACTATTTTTTTAAAAAAAATTAA
>NC_029794.2:3264743-3266280 GCF_000816755.2 Arachis ipaensis | reverse complement strand
TTTAATTTAAATTTAAATTAAAGTCAATCAAATTTAAAAAATTTTAGCTATGAGTCAACTATAAAAGTATAAGTTATGAGAAATGTGTAGCACCACAATTTAAAGTACATGAAATCATTTCTTTACATATATCCAAAATCTAAAATTTCTCTACTTATTCCAATGACTGGTATTCACAAAATCGCAGAAATCAATCCTACAATCGACAATTTGTGTGTACATATACGAGTGATACGGTTATTAACACTACCAAGTTACGAAAATTCTTCATTGTCATACTCAATTGAGATGGTTTGGCTCGATGAAGACGTGAGTTTTCTACTAATATTTTTTTTATTTTATTTTAAATTTACATTATTTATATTTTAAATTTGTTTGTTTATTTCCATTCAATTGTTCTTTGATTTTTGTTTATCAATTTTAGGGAGAAAAAATACACGCCTTGATTAAGAGGGTTATTATGTCTCGATTCGTGAATTTATTAAAGGAAGAAATATCTTACCAAATGGACTCAATGAGAGTAACTTCAAGCACATCATGAGTATGTGGTTAATTTAAACCAACGTACCGATGTGCACATACTTCCAGAATCGTCAAGTATCTCATGATATGGATTTAATTTTGTGAGTTTTGACACTCTCAATGCTCCTAAGTACGATTATACCTACTTAGTTGGTAAGTTTATTGTTTTAGAAAAAGTATAATTCATTTATAAATTTATTTATTTTATTGATAATTTCGGCTGTGTTTTTTTAATATTTAACATTAAACATTTTATTTGCCATAGAAAAATAATGGAGTGTGCAGTTTTTGGCAACTATGCACATGAATTAAATACTTTTTTGGGATCCAGCAATAAAGATGAAGCTGTTGTCGTCTTACAATTTGTTAGACTGAAGCTATATAATGATAATATTTATCTATAATTATGTAAATTTTTATATGTGAGCTTTTACTCATTTTTTATGTGAGTTTTTACTCATTTTGTATTAAATTAAATTTTTTAAGAAAAATTGTTTTACAGAATTCCATGTATGGCACAAAGGTGTTCTTCAATCTTGAAGAAATAAATGTCATCCAATTTAAAAATAGGTGGGTATATATATATTTTTCTAATTCTTTAGTTTAATATTATGTGTGTTATCTAACGTAGTTTTTTTTCGCTTTATTTATCTAGCTTTGTAATATTTGAAGAATATAGGGTAATATCGGCGAAATTCCAAATGAGGCTGCATTCTTAAAAATTTATCAAGGCAAAATCATTGAGCAGTTAAAAAAAATTAGATACAGTAATTTTCTTTTCTGTAAAAAAGTTGAAGAAATACTCCAGACTGGTGGTACGGCCAATGTGAATGCAACAGGTCCACATATGTTTTTACAAAAAATTTTAAATATTCAAGTTGTGGCCGTCTCCTTTTATCCATAACATTATTTATTCGCTTAAGTTGTTTTACTTAGGTTATTATTTTTTAAATTTAGAGTTTTTTTTTCTGACGTGTCGCTTATACATTGAATTTGCAAAGTTTTTTTTAGATGT
>NC_029794.2:3262206-3264014 GCF_000816755.2 Arachis ipaensis | reverse complement strand
AGGTAACTATCACATTTTAAAAGATTATTAATTATTAACATGGAGCTAATTTTTTAATTTTATTTGATATAATAAAATTTAAATTTTAAATTTTACCTATATTTTTGTAAAATTTAAAGAGATCTACCTATGTTTTTACAAAAATTTCAAATGTTCAAGTTGTAGTCATCTCCTTTAAAATTGCAGACGACGGTGGATCTGAAGTGTTGAAAAATGTTATTACACCAATCAAACGACTATTCTCGGAGTCCGAAGATTCGGAGGCAGAAGAAGATACTTCAACTTACAAGATGATCAAGATTGAGAATAAAAATTGAGAATTTGAATAGGCATATTTTAGAATCCCATTTTTAAGTCTATCTAATAGAATAATACTAAACATATATTTGTTTTGGTGAAAATATTATTTGTTCTTAAGTTGTTATTTTTTTTATTTTTTTTAATTTTTATGTTTTGAATTTAGAATTTTTTTTAATATAAGTTAATTTTATTTGCTTATTATTTGTGATTTTTTTTTTTCAATTCATACCGGTCATGTTTTGTTAATTTTTAATTTAGTATTTGATATCATATAATATGAAATATTGTTGATATAATTAAGTTAGTTATTAATTTTTAATGTGTAATTATTTAAAAAAACATAATTCTAATTTCTAATTTAAACACTTTGTTTAAATTTTTAAATACGCTTTCTTAAGTTGTTAGTTTTAGATATTTACATAATTTATAAGAAAATTTGTTAACTACAAAATATTAGATTAAATTAAATAAAATTACTTATTTTCTTAAAATGTGAGATTATTTATACTATTTAAAAAAATTAATATATATTTTTCTATACTTATTTTTTTTCTATCGTTCCTAAAAAATTGAACCAATTTAGTAGTTCGAAAAAAATGGAAAATTTTTTGTTGGTGTGACGTTAATACATTGAACTTGAAAAGTACTTACTTAGGTTTCGTTATTAGAAATTTTTAAAACTTTGTTTATAAATTATAAGTTATTTGCTTAGGTGGTTATTTTTTAAATTTTAAGTTATTTTGTTTAAGTTATTATTTTTTACAATTTAAGTTATTTGGTTAGGTTTAGTTTTTAAATTTTTAAATACGCTTTCTTAAGTTGTTAGTTTTAGATATTTACATAATTTATAAGATTATTAATTTTTAAATTGTAATTAATTTTTTATTTTTATTGACAAATAATATGATAGATACAATTTATGATGAAACTAAAACAATTATTTCTAATTTCTATTTTCTTATTAGATTAAAAGAGTTTTATATTTTAAAATAATATTAAATTTCAATTTTTTTCATGCCATTATTTTGAAAGGGGTGTAAAATAAAAATATTAATTAATTAATTAATTTAATGATAAGATCAGAAGTGATATATACAAGGGGTTAGGATTCAAGACAGAGTTATTAAGGATGAAATATGTGCTTCCAAAGCAAATAAATGTGTCAATCTAGCTATCCACGTATTTCACATGTTACATGAAATACATGTTTAATAATTATCAAGATACTCTAGCAATTTGTAAGAAATATATGGATATCTAGATCTCTTTATCACAATGACATGTAACTCAAGTTGGCAAGAGATTGGTAGAATTAATAATCCAAAGAACTTAAAGGTTGAAGACCGACCAGATATATTATGTAGAGTGTTTAAAATTAAGCTTGATATGATAACCTTTGATCTTAAGCAAGGGATTACATTCAAAGTGTTAGATGCAGGTATTGATCATCATTTAACCTTATTTTTAGAAAAAAAAATTTGTTAAATTATTTGCACAATTATATATAT
>NC_029794.2:3229061-3262201 GCF_000816755.2 Arachis ipaensis | reverse complement strand
TATAGTTTATTTATAACATATTATTTTTTTTATCTTTTTATTATAATGATGTACATGGTAGAATTTTAAAAGAGAAGTCCACCACATATTCATATTCTTTTGTGGTTGAGTGGAGACCACAAAATAACAAACACAATTTAAATTGACCGGTTAATATTGTTAGGATTGTCCGATCCTGTTTAACACCCAAAATTGTTTAGAGCTGTGTCTACATATATGATTCATGGACCAGTTGCTCAAAATCTCCCTGCATAAAAGATGGATACTATACAAAATATTATCCTAAAACATTCAATAATATCACAGATATTAATGATAGTGGATACTCATAATGTAAAAGATAAAACACAAGAGTAGTTACTGAAAGGAAGGAATTCCATATGGATAATAGGAATATAATTTTTTACAACGCATATCTGCTAATGTCTTATTAAGCACATGTTAACGTAGAGTACTACAACAAGTCAAATATTATTAAATATTTATTCAAGTACATGAATAAAGGTTTAGACAAGGTGGCAGTTGAGGTTTTAAAAAAAAAACTTTCAGTGGAGAAGATGCTCAGATTATTATGAGATCAAACAATTTTATGAGTGATGGTATTTATCTGCACGTGAGGCTGTATGAAGTGCCAGATGCAAAAACTTTATCATTGCTAATTGAGTCCAAAATTTTTTTTGGCTGAGTAATTGTGTTTTATTTCATTGGTTGTGTGATTATATTTGTGGCATAACCATATAATTCTAACTCAAACCGAAAATAGGTTGCAGTGTAATTTTGGAAAATTATGCAGTGGGTTAAGTTCTTGTGAGTTTCGAACGGTGCTTTTAGAGGTTTTTTATTGTGGTGGAATGTACTGATATTTGACTTGCGTAACTGTTATAAAGGGGATAGATGATTGTGTGTAGAAGGGGTGTTGACGAACAAGAATTTTAATTTTGCGTTCTACTGGTTGAATTTTATCTATGGTTTGTGTTAAGTCCCTATTTACTACATAGGTGACTTTAATGAGGTTGTGCAAGTGGAAGAAAAGAAATGAGCTAGTATGTTTACAGGATCAGCAGTAGTTTTTAAAACATGGATACAAGATATGGAGCTAGTGGTTCTAGAGTTGAATGATCGAAAATTTACGTGGTTCCGGAGTCAATCATGCAATCGCTTTGATCAGGTATTGGTTAGCGTAGGATGGGTTGAAGAGTTTTCTGAGACAATGCTAAAAGGCGGACAAAGAGGTTTATCTGATCATTGTCCTTTGATTGTGGAGAATAGTAGATTGTTAGGGAGTCTGAGGCTGTTCTAGAGTTTAAATTATTGGATCACTTATCTGAATTTCTCAAAATGATAAAAGAAAACTGGTGGAGGTTAGGGGGTTTCTCAGGTGTTGCGAATTTTTTCAATAAATCAATTAGGAGTTACAAGAGTGGACTGAGTTTGATCTTTTAGTTGTTGACGGTATTATTAGATATAACTATGGAGGGATGTCTCTTTGTTTGATTAGCATTTGTTTTTTGTTTATTTATTTTGTTTAGTTGCTCCACCTTGTTGTGTTGAGCTCTTTCTTTCAAAATAAAAAAAAAAGAATGAAATTAAACTTATTATAGGCAAATGAAATAACTCCTAAAATGGAATTAAAATGATGGCTGATGAGGTATCCTTCAATCTAATAAATAGTTAAGGACTAATTTATCGCGAATCGAAATTTTATTTAAAAATTTATTATTGATCAATAAGTTAATTCTATTTACTGGCCAAAACAGAATTGGATCTCCTTGATATTTGTTTAAATAAATTAATAAACTAATTAATAGACCAACTTAAATTGGTTAGTGTTTTTATCTTTGGTATGAGAATGATATATATTTCAACTTTGATTATGCATTACAGAGATAGATTTGTTCAAAGAGAAGTGTGATTTTGGACCGAGATAAATTGAGTCGGTATTATATCAATGAAATTACTTAGCTTTTGGTTGAATTATGCCAAATCTCTTGATTCTAGAGAAGTTAATATTAATTAATTAATGTATGACAAGATTTCAGTTTCATTGCTATGTTTTAAGTAGTAGTTTTCGTTAAATAATTTTGAAGAATGCAAGCTGTTAAGAAGATTGTTACTAGGTTTTGATTTTTGACGAGCGAGTTTGATGATAGTTGTGGATTGTCATCGTCAGTGGCGGAGCTTAGTTCAGACAAGGGGGGTCATGATCCCCCCAACTTTTTATAAAAAATTTAGTAGTACTTGTTTAAAAGATAAAAAATAGTTCAATTAACTTAAATACTTTACTATGACTTAAAGTATCTAATAAGTTCAATAAACAACACTCTCTCTATCTTTAAGTTCAAATATAAAAAATTAGATATTTTTTATTTATTTAATTTAATATTATTTTATATTTTACTATTTATTTAATTTAATTTTTTATATGTTAAAAAATAATAAAATATTCAATAATTAATATTATTGTATTTGTATAAATTGATAAAAAAATTTAATAAATATTATAAATTTTAATATTTGTCCTTCTAACTTCTTTTTTACATATTTTACATGATATATATTCAAATTTTTATATAAAATAATAATAAAAAAATCAAAGAATTGATACATTTTTTAAGAGGAAGGCTAATATTTAAGAAGGAGAACATATAACTTTTACAATATCAACACCTGTAGATAGTTCTTCTACTTTAATGAATCACGAAGAAAGTGAGATATAATCTTCAAAAGTTCAAAAAGTTACATCTGATGACTTTAACCTTAACTTTTTGAAACAAGATCTTGAAAAACGACTTTAAATTTGGCAATATCACCCAAACCAGAGAGATGAGATTAGACGAGCTTATCTTAAATGGGTCCATATCAAAAATATTTTGACAATTATTTTCTATTTGGCCCCCCCAAAATTTTGTTTCAAGTTCCGCTACTGGTCATCATGTCAAGTTATAATTGCGTCCATCAACCAAATTTTGCATTATTGTTTTTGTCTATATAACAAAATTTTGGAATGATTTTATAATATCAAATAAACACCAAACTAAATAGTAAATACCCCCAACTAACATCCAGTATTAACTTCGCTCAGCTGAGAACACATTTGCACATGGATTTTTAAAAAATGATTAATTAATTTAGTAGATGTTCTTAAATATCCTACAATATTATTTTTATTAATATTTATATCGTCTATTCAATTTCTATAAGTAAAAAATATTAAAAAAAAATTCACTAACATTTCTTAGTTCTTATACAGCAATTTAGTCAATCTATAAAAAAAAATAACCCAAAAAAATATATATCAAGAGAGTTTTTAATCTCGATGAAAAATAGTTACACATCTTATGACTTTGCACACTGTAGCAAATGAAATCTTTCACAAATACCATATGATCAAAACTGTTTGATAATTGTGAGATTTTAACAATCAATGGAAATGCAAGTCCTTGAGATGGTTGAGCTGTCAGTTTTGCTGATAAAGGGATTGATCTTAACCCAAACAAGAGAGAAGATTGATGCCAACAACACTGACCAAAGTATAACAATGGTTGGTGTTCTGTTCTGGCGACCCATGAGACCTTTGAAGAATGAATACAGATGAAAAATAACCCAAAATGCAAAGAAAACTTTGCCAAATAAAGGCCCCCAAGACTCATAGCCTCCATTGAGTGCATCAGAGAAACCAGTAACAACACCAACCATGTTAACTATGATCAGAGTTGTTGGAGGGATCAAGAGTGTGGTCCATTTTATGATGTAGAGTTCACCAAACTCTGTGTCATCTGCAGCTTTTGCTGTGACTGTGAAGTTTGTGTCAATGCTTGGTAACATCTTCAGGAAACCTTGGAAGACGGCGAAGAGGTGGGCCGAGACGCCTCTTATGACCCAGAACTGCTCGTTTCGCCATATTGCTTTGATGGTCACGCCACTCCATCGAAGCTCCAAGATGCTGGTGGTTATGATGGACAGAAATATTCCAAGAAAGAGTACACTTGCTAGGTTTGATAGCTGCATTGTCAAAAACAAAATGGTTTAAGGCTAATTAGTAATGGCCTAAATGTTCTCTCATTGTCCTTGAGATAGACCATTGTTGACCAATCATCGATAACCAAACACTCCACACCTGCCAAGCAAATTCACAGCATAGAAATAAATGGTGCACATGTTCCACACATTTATTACATAGAACACAGACATTATCTTCCTGGTTAATGACCCCTAGCCGGCTTAACCGTTCTTTTGTATTCACCCTACCTACCAGGACAAACCAAGCAAATAGCTCTACTCTAGGTGGAACCAACCTTTTCCAGATGGTCTTTGTGAAGCTGTAGCTTGTCACCTCCTCCGGGAGTGTCGCCTCCTGCAAAACCTGAACAAATGAGTTAGTTGAATAAATTTCTTGTTTATCATATTTCCATACTACCATATCCTCTCTGTTAACTACTAGTTGCACAGGTCTCAATGCCTCATGTAGTTGACCCAGTATTCCCAACTCCCATTGAAAGAGCTCTCTCCTCCACTGGAAGTTCCAAATCCAATCTAGCCTATCCTAAAACTTTATATCAACTATTCAATTTTTATAAGTAAAAAATATTTTAAAAATTCACTAATATTTCTTAGTTCTTATACAGCAATTTAGTCAATCTATAAAAAAAAACCCAAAAAAATATATATCAAGAGAGTTTTTAACCCTGGTGAAAAATAGTTACACATTTTATGACTTTGCACACTGTAGCAAATGAAATCTTTCACAAATACCATATGATCAAAACTGTTTGATAATTGTGAGATTTTAACAATCAATAGAAATGCAAGTCCCTGAGATGGTTGAGCTGTCAGTTCTGCTGATAAAGGGATTGATCTTAACCCAAACAAGAGAGAAGACTGATGCCAACAACACTGACCAAAGTATAACAATGGTTGGTGTTCTGTTCTGGCGACCCATGAGACCTTTGAGGAATGGATACAGATGAAAAATAACCCAAAATGCAAAGAAAACTTTGCCAAATAAAGGCCCCCAAGACTCATAACCTCCATTGAGTGCATCAGAGAAACCAGCAACAACACCAACCATGTTAACTATGATCAGAGTTGTTGGAGGGATCAAGAGTGTGGTCCATTTTATGATGTAGAGTTCACCAAACTCTGTGTCATCTGCAGCTTTTGCTGTGACTGTGAAGTTTGTGTCAATGCCTGCTAACATCTTCAGGAAACCTTGGAAGACGGCGAAGAGGTGGGCCGAGACGCCTCCTATGACCCAGAACTGCTCGTTTCGCCATATTGCTTCGATGGTCACGCCACTCCATCGAAGCTCCAAGATGCTGGTGGTTATGATGGACAGAAATAGTCCAAGAAAGAGTACACTTGCTAGGTTTGATAGCTGCATTCAATTGTCAAAAACAAAATGGTTTAAGGCTAATTAGTGTAATGGCCTAAGTTCTAAGCTTATGCAGCTATGAATTGTTTTCTTTGGTGCAAGACATTATTAGTTGTAACTTGTTATGATGTGTTAAGAAGAATAAAAGATGAAGAAACTACCGTTGGAATGATGAACTTTCCAGAGAGAAGGCAAATTGCTGGCAAGGAACAATAAGCAACTAGAGGAAGTGATGTGAAAGGATAGACAATGGTGTTTATGTAAGCTAGTCTCTGAAGCCATCTGAGGCGTCCACCTGCAAATCCATACCACAAAGGGCAGTGTCTGCTGAAGAAGATTTCAACTGATCCAAGGGCCCACCTAAGAACTTGGTGCAACCTATCAGACAAGTTGATTGGTGCTGACCCTTTGAATGCTGGCCTTAATGGCATGCAGTAAATTGATCTCCATCCTCTACAGTGCATCTTGAATCCAGTTAAGATATCCTCTGTCACTGATCCATAAATCCAACCAATCTGAATGAATACACAACAAGAACAACACATTTTAGTTAGTAAACAAGTCAACAACACATGAATGAAACGTTTAAGCCTCACCTCTTTTCCCCATTCAGTCTTCTCTTCATATCCACAGCCAATTACATGAATGGCCTCCTTGATCAGCATTGAGGGATCTGCAGAATCAGGAACACCTCCATTCTCCATCAATGTGGACTCAATGAAAACAGTGGACAAGCCAAATGTTTTCTCAAAGCTCATCTGTGAAATCAGCATTGACCTCTCATATTCATCATAATCTACAGCAAAGAAAAAGAAACCAGTGATATATCACTCAATAAGAGTTTGTTCTGTATTTTCAGTGAAACATGGTTGGAAAAACAGAACTGTTCTTACTTTCAATCTCCCTAAGATTAAAAATAGCAGCATCAAGTTCTTCCCTCTTTGCATCTTTATAAAGCTCAGAGACATCTTTTTTGGCCTTCTTTGAGGGGCAGCAGCAGCAGCATGATGAAGAAGATCTTGGTAAGTTGGGCATGGAAGGTGGACTATAACCGTAAAGAGCTTGTCTATTGAAAACACATCCAGTTCCCACATACATAGGTCCTTGAATTCCATCAAGTCCTTTCATGTTAACCTGAAATGGATCAAGGTTAAAAAGTGCTGTGAATACTTGTTTCATTGTTATATAATTCTACCACACACAATACAAAATTTCTGTTGAAACAGTTTGTTTTTATTTAAACTCACGTCGAAGAAAACTGTGTTGCGATTTGCATATCGATCACTGCGATCAATACCGTCGAATCTCTGGGGGAACTGCACATAACAGACATCCCTACCAACTTCTGGATCCATAAGAAAACACATTGCTTCCCGGACAGCCTTGCTATTGTTAACATAATGATCACAATCAAGATTGAGAATGAAGGGAGCATTTGTGAGAACTGCTGAGACCCTCACCTATATAAATCCAAACAAGAATCAACAGGCCTAATAAAATCTCAAGGATCTTAATAAGGATATGAAACATAAATCCAGATAAATTTTTAAGCATTCTTACCAATGCATTTTCAGCACCAGCCTTTTTGTGATGTTGGTAACCTGGCCTTTTCTCTCTGGAAACATACACCAGCCTAGGAAGTTCATTCCCTTCTATGTCATGTGCACCAGTGTGTCCAAGGAAAACCTGCAAATAGCAAATAACAGAAAAATTCATTTGAATACAGGACACTTTAAACTGGCAGAAATAGTTTAGTCCTTGAAGTTAGGCATTTGACTCTGCCAATAGATTTGATTCAACAAATGGTGAATGGATATACCTGAATCATGCCAGGGTGATCGCGCGAGTTATTCCCAGGCCAAGGGGTTCCATCTTGCATAGTCCATCCTTCTTCTGGTGTTTTCTGTGCCTTGGCTACCAAAGCATTGATTCTTACTTTATACTCCTCATAGTCTCTCTGGAAGATAATCATGATTCATGAGAAGATACTCCATTTGGATTTGGAAAAAGAACAATGTAATGTAATGAATACCTTCATAGCTCTACGTTCCTTCACAAAAGAAGGTTGAATTTTGTCTTTGAGGTAGTCAATCTTCTGAGAGAAGTAGAACTCAGGCGCTCGCGGCTCAATCGAGTACTGCTTGCAAAACGGAACCCACTTTCTTGCAAAATCAGCTGTCTCCACAAGGGATTCAAATGTAAGCATTGCAGCACCATCATCAGACACATAACAGGATACTTTATCCACAGGGTAGTCCACAGCAAGAATAGAAAGCACTGTGTTAGCCGTGATCAGGGGCGGTTCCTTCAATGGATCCACTGTACTGACAAAGAAATCCACAGCAGCAAGCTGAGATGGTTCACCCTCTCTTTCAAACCTGACATTCCAACATAGATCACATGTGAGTTTTCACAATTAACTTAGATGTTCAACAGAAAACTTGAAGTACAAGGAACATGTCCGAATATCTTAGAACTTTGTTTTGTATATTTACCTGGCAGAAAGCCTGTCAATAAAAGTGTGCCTGTTGATGGGATACCATTTAGGGAACTGATCTAACACCCATGAAAATGCAAACCAGATCTCACAGATGATAGATGTCAACCACAAAGCAAAAGCACTGTCAACAGGATTTGTGACTCGGTAATGGAAGAAGAGACCTAAGATTATCAGACGCATGATTATCACAAATCTGTATGGTCCCATTTTTGTTTTCGATATTGGAATAGTAATTGAGAGTGGCTCAGCAGCAGCAGCCTCTGAGGACCTGCAGAACATACCAACACATGGCCATGTATGCACATCAATATAATCTTAAAGAACCATACTAAATTTTTGTCCATGTCATTCCTTTTATATTTAGGATGCTTAAGGTTTGATAATTTGTATTCTGCCTATAACTACTGCTATAAAGTAGGACAAGGAAAATGCAAGAATGCTAACAAAGGATTCAGAGCTTAATCAATTGAAGAAGTCAATTTTCAAGCCATATTTTTTGTTTTACTTCTATGTAGTCTAACTTATTTCTGTGTCCAATTCCATGCATCTCAGGAATATACTAACCCAAGGGGAATGAATTGTTTATTGTTCATTTCAAGAAAACTTTCTCATTTCTGAGTGAACTTACTGTATTTCTTCCATCTGCTGTTCCGGGGGAATTGGCGCCACATTTTCGGCCTTAGATTCAGCCTTTTTCTTCTTGTTTTTCTTCTTATCCTTCTCCTTCCAGCTCTCCACTCTATTTTTCCAGATTGGATTCCCATATTCATCATTTAACTCTACAAGAAAACCATGTTATGAATGAATGATCAATGAGCATTTCTAAAGAAAAATCTACTTGAAAATGTTAGCTTAAGTCTCTCATACCACTATCCACTGTGGACACAGTACTGACATGCCTAGCATGGATTCCAACATCCTGAGAAATACTGAGCTCAGAAGCCATTGATGTTGACCGATTTCCATTAACCTTGGTGTCATCATCATTTTTGGATCTTTCTATAAGATGTACAAAAGGAAACAAAGCTCAGGAAAAAGAAGGCGCATGCATGCTAATTCATTCACTTTGTGAAATGATTTTAAAAAAAGTAGAGATTTCAAAGTGTTACCTTCATAGGGAGTAGCACATCTCAGACAAGCTTTGCGACCCTCATTCATTTCATAATCAAAACAAGCTTTGCAGATTGGAAAATAGCACTCATGACAAGCCACAAACACCTCTCCATTAGCATCAACTCCAATTTGTTCCCCACAAGAATTGCACAACTGAACACTAGATTCCATCATTCTGTTCTTGTTTTCTTGGTTATGGTCTTGGTCATACCCCTCAAGGTTCAAATGAGAGTGCTATGTTGCAATGTTTTTATAATCGTATGGCAGAAGCATAAACCAACCCTTTGAATGTGTATGGTGGAAAAGGGTAGTGATGATGGTGGTGGGTTCATTTTCATATGTTGAAGGGTTCATATCATTGTTTAACTCACAAACAAAGGCACATTCTCTCACTGAAGTAATATAGTTTTGAATTTATTGCTGGAACTATAAGGAACAACAACTCCTTCGGTTGTGCTAGGTACATCTTTAACTAACTACCCTTCAGCTACAAGCTCATTGCAGCAACCATATACAAATATTATTATTTCAATTATATTCTTCATTTTTACTAATATAGCACATGATTAAAATTGATAATGATACTTGACCGTTCATCTTGTTATTCCAGATTAAGCTAACAATGTTTAGCATTTATTATAACCTTGATTCGTATGTGGCACGTCTCTACTAAGTTGTTCTAACATCGGTTCATATTTTCGGTGGTTATTGGCTTATTGCTAATTATAGATACTCACCATGTTGTGTCCTAACTCAGAGTTCTTTAATAAATTTTTAATATTTAAAAAAATTCCATTCCATTTAAATGGAATAATGAATTGAGGTTAGAATACATGACTAAAATATATTTCTTAAAAAAAAAAGGCAAAATATTACAACAGAAGCATCAAGGTCATGATATCTTTGACAAAAGTGGTTGCCAAAAAGTAACTTGGAAGTTCAATGTTCAGAAGAGACAAAGTTAAGATGACACGAATTATTAAACCATGTAAAGATGTAAAGCCATCATGAAATAGCATCTTGTCCTGATTATATATCTAAATACAAATAAAGATCATATTATTGACAAAAATTACAATTGTTTGAATGTAATAAGACACTTTAATAGTATTACCGTGATGCCACAGAGCATTAAGTGGCATGTTAAAACTTACAACTCGACATATAATAACATGTCAACTTTGTTACCAAATTATAGATTCCGTTTTTTCCCTCTTTATTTGATTTCACCAATCTAATTACAGCCTCAGTTCTGTGCCTCTCAAATCTACAAAGCAGTATCACCTCAACAGTTCCTGAAAACATTTCCACCTATGTTAGTATATACATATTAGAGCAGGTTAGTTTGAAGGAGGCTTCTAAGAGCAGCAATGCCAATTTCAAGTCCTATATATTAGGCCATGTAAAGAACATTAAGTATTAAGTTAGTGAAGAAGAGAAGATTGCTGTAACATTTTAGGTGGAAGGGAATACCGCAATGTTCGCTGAATTCAAATCCATGCCAGATTCCATAAGGCAACGGAATGTTTTGAATTTCCTATAACACCGTTCTGCTTCAGAATCAAGCCACAAATTCCAAAACAACATAGCCTCTGGATGCATTTGTTTCTCATAATCCAAACTCTTCCCAAGACTTCTTCGAATGACCTGAAGCTGCAATCACTCAAACATTTATTCCAAATTTCAGAAAAGTTCTAGTTACATTCTGGTACCATCACACCAAGTACCTCAGCAAATTCATTTTCAGTGCCTTGATGATTGCTAGATGCAAAAGAAATCCGTCCACTCTCAGCAAACACTTTAGAAACACTGATTTTCTTTCCCAGGTGATCATTCTGCACATAAGGTTGATTCAGCGTGGGTAGGGTCTCTACACTTGTCAATTCAAGTCCCTTCAACATAGACATATTAGTTTGAAGAGCAGTGATGAAAATCAGCATAAAACTGGGGGCAAGGAGAAGATTCCAGCTAGGGTGCTACCATGCATAAATCGCCTAAGACAGATTAAATACATACCTTAGAATATTTTGATGACCTATCAAGATGATATGGACTGTCTGCCAATGTTGAATCATGGGTTGAAATCCCTTGTTCAAATCTTTTTGTGCTAAGCATGTTCAGATTATTGATTATTTGTACAACAATATCAGGATCAGGTTCACTATATGAATTTGCTAGGTCTACAGAAGTTTGGACAAGCAATTCTGAAAGAACATGCATAGCATTGACCATTATATGAACATCGGGTCTGGGAGACTCGATAAATAACTTCAAAAGACCTTTGAGTGTTTTAAGAAGATCAGTATCAAAATCAACTCCAGATGAGGATGAAGTTGGAATTGGAGGATGACCATTTCCATGGAAAACCCCATTAGTTCCATTCACAAAGCCATCAACATCTACAGCAGTTACAAGTTTTCCTTTCAGTGTTGAGCAATCTACTATGGAAGAAGATTGAGTCATTATAGAGTGAGAATTTTGCACAAGATTCATATAATTATTTTTTGGATCATTAAGGACATTAAATGTGTTCTCTCTTCCACTGACGTTAGTATAATGCCGAAGCTCAGTTCCCTTATTTAATTCCAACGGGGATTCCACCAACACAGTTTCCATATAATCTAAATTATTAGCTATAGGGCATGCACTAGATTTGGAAGACAGAAAATCATCTTTGATGTATCCAACACCAGGAAAGAACTGAGGAGCCAGAGGATTTAAACTATTATGTTTTTCTGTTCCTTTCTCAACATGATGAGATTGTATAGGCTCTGAAGTTTCTAATGGCGTTGCACTAAAAGCTGTTGTTCCCTGCCAACAAGGAGAATCCACCTCAGGTTCACTGTCAACTCCTAAGTTATTGGAAGATTGATCTTGCAGAATGTTTTTAGCAGAGTATGTATCAGTTGATAACTTGAGTGGCGCTAACTTAGGGTAATTAAGATTAGAGCTAGCTTGATCTATGGTGCTTTTTGAATTTGATAGAATATCTTTTTCCCCAATTGTATTGCTTTTTTTAAGAAGACCATCAGACACTGCTATACAAGTGTTTGACCCATCAAGAGCATGCTTACCTAAACAAACAAAAAAAAATTATGAAGCACCAAAGTGCAACTTGTCAACAAAATTATAACCAAAATTCAAGAACAGCATACTAGAATTGAATGCTAAGCATGCTTTTGATTACCACTACTTGAACTGATTTTGCTGGTTCATTTGAAAATCCAATAATATGATATTTTCGGTCATGTGAGCATAATTAGAAGTTTAGAACAACAAACATAAGAATGTAGCAGTAAGTCGAAACATTTCTCTCAGATATGAAAAATCAAATGTTTCTTCACTATATAGTAAAGAAATATCAATCTACCACCTTATAGACACAAACAACTCAGAACGTAGCTTATCTTTAAGCAGTCTAAAGAACATAAAAATACACTCAAACAAATAAATTGCTTGTCTTTTAAGCACCAAAATTTTTAAAAAGCAGAGATGCACAAGTTTCTTGTCTTCAAGTACTAAAAATTCTAATATGCAGTATTTACAAAGGCCTGGGAGAAACCTTCATTACTTTGTTCAACCCCACAAAATTTATGGTTATTCTTTGCATACAAGTAAAATATGAGTGATTTTGAAATTTTAATTATGAAGGCAACAGCATAACTAGTGAGTTGCTTTTCAGTGCATGTAATTCGTAACATTTGTAGGTGAACTAAATTGAAATCTCAACTCTTAGCATTGCTTAGAAATTGTGCAAGACTGCAAATTACCATTTTCACCAACAATAACGACTCAGAAATTCCCTTTGTTAACCACATGCTACTTAACAGTTAAATCTTATACATATACTCCATATTAGTAACCATAGAAGCACAAGGCTCAAGTCTGCAATAGACTGAGTATGAAAGAAACTATCCTCACTATATGCAGTAAAAGGCTTAATGTGATAGAAATTATAGCACACAACTAACTAAAGGTACTTCCCTCAGAAGTAAGGGATGGAAGATCAATAAGATAAGAAAAGCATAACCAACGTACTATACAAGTGAAAGATAATCATCAGAATCTATCAAAATTGCAGAAGTTTAGGGAAGGCCCCAAACCATTCAAGAAGAAAAAGAAAATTACCTTTCTGAAGCATGATCCCATCATCAACTGAACTATCAACTTCATTACCACTGATACCAGTACCATATCCTAAACCAGTCAAGCTTGATGAGTAGCTAGGCATTGGAAACTCTTCCAGAATTCCAAAGTGTGACCAGTGAATCCCATCAAAGTCATCATCTTTTCCAAATTCCTGAGAAGGGTACTGTTCAAAAAGTGATTTTTCCTGCTCCTGAGTGGAAATCTCAACAGGTAAAGCTGTTGTTTTTGAAGGCACAGTTGCTACTTTAGAACCCATGTTGCTTTTCCTGAAAGAATCAAGCAAAGAGCTAAAAGGATCATCGTTACAGTGAAGCACGGATGAAGAAGCTGAACCAGGTTGGTGGTTGGTGGAGCGGTTGAGAGTGAAGGGTTTTGCAAGTGGTGACAAACGTGTAGTGGTCAATGAAGCCGATTTCTTCCCCTGATCCATTGTTGCTTTGTTTCTTCTTTGATCCTTTGGAAGAGCACACAGAACAAACACTTGGTGATCAAAAAGTCAAAGCTTGGTCAAACAAAAATGCAGAAAAGGAAAGGAAGTGATAATGGCATATAGGATTAGAGGGAACAGTGGAAAAGAACAAAGGAAGGCGAAGACTATTGACTTTGAATTTGTTTTAGCTTCCTCCCTAAGTAGTAAGTACCCTTTCCCAGTGAATTGTTTGTGCTTTGTTTAATAGTTCCTCTCTCTCGAAATTTGTTCCTTTATTACTGGATGTTGAAATTTTTTTATCAATTTTTTATTTTAATATTTTCTTCAATATTTTCTATTTTAATATTTTTTTTTCAATATTTTCTGCTATCAAAATCCTCTACTTTCCTAACAATTCTCTGTTTACTTCATTTCCTAGTTTTATCTCCTTCAAGCATAGATGACAGTTGACCACAAATTAAATGGGTCAAATTGTGTCTTCCAAATTACATTCCCTATGTTGAGCCAATATCCTTTCCCGTGTCCCATAACCACATAGCCACTTCTCGTAGTCCTAAAATGTAACTATAGCAATTACTCAGTTAATAATAATAATAATATAATTAATAAGATATCAAGAGCAACTTTTGAATACAGATATCACCTTCTGCCCTGTGTTTCTCAGTAGATTGTTCATTCTTCGTCTACTCATTCACTTATTTTTGTGTTTACTTGATATATTGCTTAATGAACAAATAAGTAAATAAGTAATTATTGTTCACCTATTCAACTTTCTCTTGAATCAATGACTTTTTCTTCAATTGATTTCTGCTTTGAAGATAAATTTATGAACTACTAATACACTATTGAAGTGACGTGAGCTTTTTAGAATGTCGCTTCTCCAATACCGAAAATATAAAAAGAAAAATGCTTCTCTTTATACTGTAACTGTACTACACGTGATAGATACGTAAAACCTATTAGCTAAACCCAGATAAAATATGGTCCTATTAGATTGTTACATCCAAATTAACTGATTCAGCCACAGCTACCTAGGAATATGCTGTTACTAGGGTCTTCAAAATCTGTGTGTGGACTGCGGAGTATGCTATTCTGTGTATACCAATCCCATTTGAGGTCCCAAGTATATGTGAAAGTAGGTCAGTAATTTGTATAAGAACATGTCATGGGGGAGTGTCCAACATTGCAGAAACTTGGAAGTGGCCAACAACTTCGTCACTCAATAAGCGCATGGCAGCTCCCTTAGAGAATTTCCTAGCAAATAAAAAGCACGGAACAGATGTTGAATTCACACGACACCATTCTGTCCTAAACTCCGTCTCATAATATACATGATTGATGCCCTGTTAGAGAGAAGGAACAAAAAAAAAAAAAAGAACGAACAAGGCACAGGGTTAAGGAAATGGTAGCCAGAAACAAAAATGCAACCATGGTAATTGAGCATAAATTTGCAGACCTATGATAACTGATAGAATTTATGACAAAAAGGAATAGAAATCTCTGCACAAGTAGTTCTCAATTATCCACCAATTATGCAGCTAAATCTATGCACAGGTATAATATAAGGTATCAGAAGATAACCTTCATTTCCTTTATCCTTTGAGGGCTAGCATTTGCATAGCTGTAAGTAATAGGATGCCAGCCTTTGTTCTCCATCTTTGTTGTAGACTGGTTCCACAGGGTATAGGTCAACGTTCTACGTTCAAGTTGACCTTCAAGGCCGTGCATCTACAAAGAAAACATAGGAAAGAAGAAAGAATATCAGTGCAAATTAATACTTGAAGAGGTACTAAACTTTAATGCGGAAAAATAGAAAACCTTAACCACAAATAGCAAAGGTAAATAGTGATGGAAGAATCTTAGTATCTTACTGCAAGCAATGTCTGAACATAGTGTTCATCTGGAATACAGTTGTGCTGCTTCTGAATTTTCTGCACTTATGCCAAAACCATAGTTAACACTTAACAATCATTTATATTGATAGGGAAAAGAAGCAGGGGGAAAAAGAACAAAAAACAACACCCTATAATTTGAGTACTCAAATCACGACGACGTTATCAGTATGAAAAAGACTAGAATCACAGCATGCTCCATAGTTTGATCAAGTCCACAGAGGTCACTGATTTTTACAAGGATCTTTTAACACATACGACAAATAAGTGAAAACATAAAATCCCACAAAAAATGCCAATCATGTACTAATTCTCACACATGAATTAAATGGTTTGTATATGGGGCTTTTACAAATATTAGGTTATTTGAGTGTTTGAGAAAAAAGTATACAGGAACCATATCATAGATATTCTACAGCTGTTCCAGGGTTGTGAAAGTAACTCATCTGACTATATTCTGTGATCAAATACCAAATAGAAGGGGGGAAGTAAGACAATGGGATGAAATTTAAAATAACAACTTCGGCCTGCAGTTATGTGATATAATCAGAATAGAAGTATGCCTTTATAGTAGAGTATTGAACTAAATTTCCAGTTTAAAAGAAGTAAAGAATATTGTGTCACATAACAGTAAGATAACATGATACATTCCAATAATGATACAAAGAAAACTAAAATTAAACCACTTACAAGATTCAGCTTTCCCTTTCTGTTATCAACTGGTGGACGTCTCTGAGATGGAAAGAAAATCAGACAGGTTATTCCTTAGTATTAACACATTAAACATTTACAGTAATCCCAGTCTTGCAACAGTATTGTGCTGGGTTCTATAAGACAACTTTGAAATAATATCATATTAACTTTAAAGGAAACTTAATAAATCAACACAAGAAAGTTTGAATCAACATAAAATATGGTTGAAAATAGTTGTGATTGATTACATACCTTACAATGCTTATTGAAGACAGGGAAGATAACATCATCATCAACGATTACTTCTGCATGACTACGTACTACAGTGAACCACTGGAAATTCAAAATGAATTCAACTTTAAACATATTTTAAAGGAATAAACAGTTTATCATGTCACCTACTAATATCATGTGATATTTAGCATTCAATTTAATATCTACCCAAAGCAATCAATGAATCAATAAGGTATGCTTGAATTTCCAAATTAATAACTACACCAATAGCATGGTATGTGTTACCAAAGTCAGCTGGATGTAGCAAACAATGATTTATGACGATCAATATTTTCTCCAACTAGTTCTAAAGGAAAGCAAGACATTTCCTTGCCTCTTTTTAACCCATTAATCTACAGAATTGATTGAACCAAATATTGTCACATACAGGATACGCAGCATAAAAACCACATAAATGAAGAGTAAATTGAAATGGATTAATATATCTCATCAATCCTTCAGCTATTCAGATTGATGCTCCTCCATCACCTACAAGAGATAGCTGATAGCTACACCTAGGTGGTAGGTTCTGACAGATTGAAGAACAAACATTTTAATAAAAACATCTCAGCAACAAAAAGAAACATAATTACAGATGAAAATACCACCAGATTTAGTCCTTCATGACTGGAAAGAACAACATCAAGATTAAACAAAAATCAAAGATAAGAGAAATCACCTGTGACCCTTTACGCCATTTTTCCCTTGGTATTTTAGGTGACATTTTCGGGTTGTAGCGGCCATCCTTCACATCAAGAAAGCTACAATATGAACAAACTAATTCATTGCACCTTTTGGACATTTCCATTTTACATGAACTTATTATAATTGAGCAGCCAAAAAAGATATAGTGCTAAGCACCTCAAGAACCAAAGCCTTCTTCTCTACCTGTCCACAAAGCTCCTTTGAGAAACCATGACATAATTATACACATACGAGAAGTTGTACAGAGGAACACAGCTGCACGTGGAAAACAGAAACTTAGATTCTTACTATGGCAAGTAAAATACCACATCCCAACCTGCCTCTTCACTTCAAAAAGGATACAAGTACAAACAGGATAAAGAAGAAACATATAAAGATAAAAGTCCTCATGGAAACTTATGTTATTACAAGACTTGTAAATGCCAACCTGTCTGAGAGAAGAACAAATCTTTGATTTGCAGGGTCATCTAGTGCTGCCGCCAGTAACAACCTTTCAGCCTGAATCATACTTGATTCTCCCCATGAAACCTAAAATAACGAATTAAGCGACCTCTTAAAAAATTTGGACTAGACAACACATTGGTATACCAGACAACAGCTGACAATTTATATCTTTATCGGTTTTACAAAGGGCATTTGTGAAGAATACAAAAATGGAAGGATTTTTATAGGAAAGATAAAATCCTGAGTTTCCAATGGCATTAAATACATAGAAGATCACTTTCTCTATAAAATCATTTCCCTTTTGTATTAGCAAAACTCTATCTTTATACTAAATCATATCCGCAGAGATCGCATTAGGATAAAAACATATATCCAGGCCCAATTAAAAAAAACAATGAGTATGAACAGAGGATACTTAATTGATTTTTTTACTATATCTTGCATAATTTGCTTTTGATGAAACCATGCCATGCATTATGTAATATGATTTTTTAAAAAATGAAAAAAAATAATGTTATAAGATGTAACTTACCAACACATATTGGTTGACAAGTTTAAATAACCCATTTGAAATATTTTCTTAAAAGGTAAATTATGTTATATACGATGCGAGTAACATAGTGGTTGACAAATTAAAAAAAACCGTTGGAAATAATTTTTCCTTGGATCAATTTGGTGTCCCTTCAATTACGGGGTGACAAATTTAGCAGCTCCACCCACGGAGTCTAGCAGAAGGTATATTTTCAAGGGACATGGAGACAAAACTTCATAGGGCGTATAACAAATTCATAACTCAAAATTTGTGAGCAGTTAAACAAAACAGACCTTAGAAGTTCCCCGGGAATTAACATTTTACTTCTTATTTTCTTTCCATTTTGTGCATCATAGGAAAGGGGTAATATATACATACATCCACATCAAGCATCAACAACCCGAAAAGAAAGCAACGTTTATATTTGAAAACCACCAATTGGAAAAGCCAAAATAGGGAAAAGAGGAGAAGGACGGGGAACCTGAATGACATTGGAGATTTGTGTACCATAGAAGAAGCTGGACCTCGTAGTTGACTCATCCAACACGAACCCTGGCGCCGAATGAACGTAAATCGAGAACTTGGCAACGTTACCGTTCTGCACCAACCAAATCCATAAAAAAACAAGAAGCTCAATCATATTTTTCTCATAATTTCCAATAACGATCAGTTTCAAAATAAATATTAGAAAAAAAGAAAGAAAAAGAAGAGGGAAACGAACCTTGAAGAAGACATGCCAGAGGAAATCAAGGGGGATGTTTTGGCGAACGAGGAACAAGAAGGCGATCTTAGGGGGGCCGTGGAAGGTTCTAGAAACCGTTGATCGCGTTACCTTGAAATGGTTGGAGCTATCAGCGTTGGAGAGGTAAGAGGAGTGAAGAGAAAATAGAGAGGCCAAAACGAGGACGCAGGAGAGTGAAACGCAGAGCAGGATGAGGAGCTTCCAGCTGAAGAATCTACTGCCGGTGGTGCTGGTGATGACGTGGCGCCTCTTGGGAGGCACGCCTCTCGCACTTGCAGTTGACACCGCCACCATCACCACCTAAAGCTAACAGAGCATTTGATTTGATTACCATGTAAATTGGAGAACGAAAACAAGCATTCACGTTTGGAGGGATGAATGATGATGATACCATAGGGGCTGGCGCATAGCCATAGCTGCCTGCGTTGAAACGTCGGCAACGCCAACGTGGCCAGTGAAGCTTTTCAACGGAGGGCGCGGCACCGCCTCGCCAAAATACACGTGGACCCACATCATTCCTTCACTTAACCTAACCCCCAGACCGTCCCATGTTTTTAATTTTTTATTACTTATGGATCCATTAACTAAATCCAAATATAATTTTTTAGAAAAATTTATTAAACCATTACTCCGTACTCAAAGAGAATGAGAGAATGAGAAAGTGGGGGCGAGCGGTTGAGAGTGAAACACGGTGAGGAAGATGGCCATGCCATCAGAAGAGATAAGGGGGAGAGCGTGGGTGGGTGTGTATCCGGTGTTAAGGAGGGTTCTTCTCGAGAGGGGTTAGGAAAGCCATCCAAGGTCTCCTTTAGAGATAAAGTCATTGGTGCAGAATCCCATTTGGAGGTGTCTTTGCAAGGCTTGGAAAGTGTTGAAGGATGGGTTTGCTTGGTGTATTGGAGATTTGAACCAGAACTTTTGTGACTTTCGTTTGATTATGAGAGATGCAAACACGGTGGCAGATACTATGGCAAAGATGGCGATGAAGTTACAACTTTCGCATGTGGAGCTTCTTTCACCTTGGGAGGAGTTTAAGAGTAGTCTTAAACGGGACTGTCCCTCTATTTAAGCAGTTCCTTGTTTTGTTTCTTTGTTTAATTTATTTCAGTCACCAAAAAAAAAATATAATTTTTTAGAGTAAACTACCGTTTTTTGTATATGAAAGTTAAAAATGTTGGGCTAACCACCAAAAACGCCCTTAAATTATTCGAACGCGGACAAAAATATACTCAAATTTTACTATCGATAAAAATATCTTTAAATAATTTAAAAATACAACAATAATACCCAACAATAAATATATATTTTCAAAAAATACTTTAGAGATTGAATTTTGATGCAATTTTTTACAAGTATGATTATAAAAATAATATATTATTATACATAAAAATTAGTGATTTTTTGTTAAGTATATAATTTTTTTATAATTATTTTTGTTAACAACTAATAATACTTCTAAAAAATTACAAAATAATATATACTTAACAAAAAATCACCAAATTTTAAGAATAATATATACTTAATCATGTTTGCAAAAAATTGTATCTAACATTAAATATGTATTTCTCAAAAAATATATTAGAGATTGAATTTTGATACAATTTTTTGCAAGCATGATTAAGAAAATGAGATATTAGTATCCTTAAAATTTGGTGATTTTTCGTTGTATATATATATATTTTGTAATTTTTTTGTTAACAACTAATAATACTTTTAAAAAATCACAAAAAATTATACACTTAGAAAAAAATTATCAAATTTTAAAAATAATAATATCTCATTTTTTTAATTATTCTTGTAAAAAATCACATCAAAATTCAATCTTTAAGGCATTTTTTGAAAATATATATTTATCGTTGGGTATTGTTGTTATGTTTTTAAATTATTTAAAGGTATTTTTGTCGATAGTAAAATTCGAGTACATTTCTGTCAGCGTTTGAATAATTCAGGGGTGTTTTTGGTGGTTAACCCAAAAATGTTAGACGAATTTATCTATAGAAAAAAAATACCAAATATACTCATTAATAATGACATTCCTTGATACACTTAACAAGGAATTAAGCCGGTAAACTCAAAACAACAACAGTTTAATTGAAAAATTAGAAAAAAATATTGAAGTAGTAGATGCGCTAATAACTGAAAAAGGCCCAACAAACAAGAGAGAAAGAAGAGCCCATCATAGCTGAGTGAGCTCCATTTAAAAGTCTGCCGCTGGCCAATGAATTACTGCATGCACAAGGCAGGATTCGAACCCCGACACTTACTTAAACGGACGAGTGAGCTGACCATTTGACCAACCCAAGTTGGTTTCTATATTATTATTGAGAACACTAAAATCATACCTCTCATTCTAGGATTTGACCCAATCAAACCATTGATGGTATTTAATACTTTCTCTTATTTTATTGATTGCTAAGGTGGTCGGTCAGATTCAAGTAGGACTGTATACGGATCAGATATGGTCGAAAATTCGATCGGATTTGCACTGTATTTATTGGATCGGATACTATATTCACATTTTTTAGATGGGAAAGTATGAGGAGCCAATGGAATACTTGTACAATGTGTACAATAGAGGTTTATGGAGTATTAGAGATATAATCATTAATGTTACATTTTTCCATCAGCTAAAGCTTTTGGGATGAGTGGTATCATGATATAGTGTTAGAATGCTAGATCCGAAAGGTCAAGAGTTTGATCCTTAGTGAACCCCAAAATTAATTTAATCTTTTGAAAGATGTTTATTATCCCTATTACTCGGATGGTTATTCTAGACAGTATGGAGGATGTTCATTTTGTAATTCAATAACCCATTGTACACATTGTACAAATAGTCCATTGTCTCCCTAGCGGGATCCTTTTTAGATTGGATTCGATCCACAATTATACGAATTGGATGGGATCGGATATCGGATATATCTACACATCAGAAATTATTTAAATACCCTTGTTTCTATAAAAAATGTCAATAAACCCATTTTTTCATCATTTTAAATCTAGTTACTCCGAATTCCTAAACTATTATTAAACAAAACATACGGACTAAGAACTAAAACTTTAAACTATTGATATCAATTTTTTTTTTTGGAAAAGCTTCAACCATAATAACAGCATTTCAATTCTCAAAAATCATAACAAGTAAAAAATAACTAATTTTCGCAAAATTGTTAAAGTAAAATTACATTATGAAAACGATAGAGATGATGGAGGAGACGAAAACGTCGATGGAGGAGACGACGAACATGCCAATGGAGGACACGACGACGCGTCGATAAAGACGACAAAGACGTGGTCCCACTTTGAGGAGACGACGAACGCGCCGAATTTGGCGATGGAAGACATGGTGACGCAAGTACGCGATGATGGAGGAGAGGTCGAGAGGAAGTAGCGTGGTCTGAGGAGACGATGGAGGAGACACGCTGACGAACAAGACGCCAATAACGGAGACGGTGTTGTAGAAATGAATAAGGTCAGAAGTGCGCCTGGGAGAATATGAGAAGGCTGAGGGGTAGAGGAGTCTAGGACTGAGTATGAGAGATGAGAGTAGCACCGTGTCTCTAGAGTTACTAAGTTGGAAAATAGGGATTGTATTTTTTAACTTCAGTATTTATATTATTTAATTATTTATTTATTTATTAAATGTGTAGATCCGCAGATCTATGGATTGGATACGCAGATATAAATGCAGTATTTACTATCCGATCTTATTAGAGTGCGGATCAGATAATATTCGCAAAATACAAATCGAATGTGGATAAATAATATAAATTTGCGGATATTATTCGATTTATGTGCAACTCTCTAAATTCAAGCACTATAAAAAATAAAAAAAATTTAAATTTTCCCAATCAATACGATACAATAATAATAATCATGGTACAATCAAACTGAAATACCGGTATTTTTTGATACACTTAAAATTTTTTCTATATTATAATAATATTATATTATTATAAGAATTCTATAATTCAAGATATTGCTAATCATGGAATGTATATATACATCAATCATAAGACTTGGTGTTGAACTGTTGATAGATTGACAAGGCCAACAAATTAAATATTTTATATGGAAACCTTTTTTATTATTATCTGACGTAGTAGTTAAATAGATAAACGATATATAAATCCTATAACAGTGGAAATTAAGCTTGCGATATAGACTTCACTGCACAGTTAATTAACGGCATAATTCTGAGTTATTGACAGTACTTAATACTTACGCATGAAAGTGCATGCCAAAGATTGAATCTAATACTAATACAAATTATAGTTTTTTACTTTAATATAGTATCTAATAAGGTTGTGTGCTTAAGAAGATATAGCAATGTTATATTAACTAATCGACTAATAATAATAAAAAACTATGTCTATATGTATGTATTCGGCAGATCTAATTAATTGTTGCGATATGTGGAACATATTATTGCAGAAAGCGTGTATGGAATGTGGAAATGGGTCCCAAGAGAAAAATAATAGATCGCATGGAACTTGATAATGAAGCAACAAAAACTCAAATAGCTAGGTTGTATAATTTAATGTATCTGAGGCTCATGTTATGCAAATTTCATATTCCACATTTTTGTCCAAAACAATACCATAACCATTAATCACGTATGATAAAAGGGCCCACGGATCATATATATAATGTTTCTGTATAGCACTACATAATTCTAATTTGTAAGTCTACAAGTATATTATTATTAAAAGGGAGAGGGGGAAAATTAAATAAAGAATTAAAAAAGAAAGGACAAAATTAATGGCTTTACATGTAAATTGAAAAACTCCTTCTGCTATAAATAACCCTACCACATGACTACTTTCTCCAAGTAATCAAGTACTTTACTATTTATTTTAAAAGAGATTATATTTGTATTCTTTATCGCTATAAAAAGACATTATTTCATTTTTATTAATCACTTTAGTATTAAAACAAAACAAAATATACAAAAAATAAGATATGTGGCTGAAAAATTTGTATATGGTTTTAAAAATGGTTACATTCTTTAAGATGGACCTAAGTTTTTTGCAGATTACAAAAACCAACATTTTTATCCTTTTTTGCATTTCTTATTTCTCAATTGCGAAAAAAGTAGTATGCGATTTTTTTTTTTTTGCCACGATGACTACTCTCTCACATTAGGTATCAACCCATATTTTTTAAGGGTGCTCTCGTAAAGATACTTAAAACATCTTTTTGTAAAGATGCTTATGTTTCGTATTATTATTAGATGTATTAATAAATAGGTTATTTTAAATTTCTTAACAAATTAAAATAAAATCGATTTTTTTATAACAATAACAATAAACCCATTTCTTTTAGAGATTTAATTGTATTTTTAAATTTTTAGGGATTTAAATGTCTATAAAATAAAAAATCAGGGATATATTTGTTTTTTTATAAAAAAGTTTAAAGATGTTCGGTTTAGATTATGTAATTCGATCAGATCAAATCGGGTCTAATAATTATAATGCCAATAATTGGGTTTATTATTATTGCTATAATAAACCGATTTTGTTCTGATTTATTAAAAAATAAATTATTAACCAGTTTAATAAAAATGTCCAATAATAATATAACACATGTAAACGTCTTTAAAAAAAGATATTTTTAATGTCTTTATTAAAATCTATTTTTTAATATCATTTTAGACTAATTAAAGAACAATTTAATATATAAAATAATATTAAAAAAATAACTCAAATTTATTTTATTTAATATGTATTAATTGTTATATGTGTATGCGTGGATGCACATGTATATATATAACATTCTTTTTATTTTTATCATAAAAAATCAGATACTGTTACATATTTTCTCTTAATTTTTAACTCCAAAATAATTGAGAGTTCTTGCAATATATTTATATATATTAAACATCACTAGTTACCTGGTTTGAGTGGAAACAGTAGAAATTTTTTATCGATTATCTGGAAGAATATTGTTAGTGCCTGTGAACATCTTAAGGAAGGGTTTCAGTGGAATATTGGAGATGTTTACAGATCAGTTTGGTATGACAAATGAACTCCTTTTAGTATGCTTTGCAACCTTATTTCTTATGTGCATATTTCTGAATCAGATTTTATAGTGGCTGACTTGTGGAAAGGGGTGACTTATGAGGTTGATAGTCTTACCACGCCTATTTCACATGAGATTAAGCAGTTTATTCGTGGTCTGAGATATCCTAGTTTGACTGAGTTGAAGCTACAGTGGGAGTGGTGGCCTGCAGCAACAAAAAAGTATAGTGCAAATGAGGATTATAGATGGTTATTAGAGAAAACCTTAAATTGGAATGCCAATAATAACTGGAACTGGTTGTGGAATACAAAGATTCTAGAGAAGTTCAAATTTACTGTGTGGCTTGGCTTACATGATGCTCTACCAACTGAGACCTTTCGATTCAAGCGACATTTAGCTTCTTCAGATATGTGTAAGAGATGTAGTAACAAGGCGCAAGAAACTATGGAACATTGCCTTAGAGACTGTGAACGATCAAAGGCAATTTGGCATATGTTTGATCCTAGTATCCTGGACTCGACGGCTGGTACTGCTCCTGAAGAGTGGTTTCGGAAGGTCTTGGCTGACAATGAGGCGTTTTTTGGTGCAGGGTTTTGGTGGGTATGGAGACATAAGTGCAATGACATATTCAATACTGACAACCTTTGGACAAACCATAAGGTTGTTGCCTTAGCCAGAATTACCGCCAAGGACTTACAGGTTTATAGGAATCGAAACAGTGCCTTTAGGTCTCTCCAAAATTGTTTGTGTTGGGAACCACCAGCAGGCAACAGTTTTAAAGTTAATTGTGATGCAAGCTTGTATCTGGATTCAAATTTAGTAGGATTTGGGTGTATTATTAGAGATTCTAAGAGAGATTGGACCTCGGGTTGCTCTAGAAGCATTCCCCCCTTAGTCTATCATCATATGTGAATTACTTGCTGTTTGGAAGGGGCTGATTTTAGCTTGGATTGCGGCTTGAATGATATTATATGTAAAACAGATTGTCTTGACATTCTGCCCATCATGCATGATCTTACAAGTGAGTATTCATCTGAAGTAATATATTTGGTTCACAAGATTTAGGAGATTTTATCTTGTCCTTAGTTTGTTCACGTTGAGTGGGTGTCCCGGGAAGCAAATAGAGCTGCGAATTGGATGGCTAGATATAATGCCAAAAGTAACTCTAATCATGTTATTTGGTCTGAGTCTTGTGTTGATCTCCAGCAAATCATCGGTTCGGACATAGGATAGAGTTTGCTTTGTTTTTTATTTCATGTTTAGACACACACAAAAAACATGACTAGCTACAACGTTTAGTCAAAAAGATTTGTGACCATTTTCAAACCAAAATCCAATTTTTCTCTCCCAAGTGACAAGTCCATAGAGTCTGATTTGACTGTGTTAGACAGAGATAGATAGATAGATATCTCTTGTTCTAATTCTCATGCTTCAAACTAAGCATTATTTTCATGAGATGGAAACCATTGGAACGAAATCAGTAACCAAAGGTAGAAGCAATAATAAACTGTCCAAGACAATCCAGAAGGTCACTAGTCTCAAATTTGCTTCAAACAATGCCCTTTTCTTCCTCACTACTCATGAAACCAAAGCACATCATCATCAAGCTAAGAACAAAAATGAAGAACTCTTATTGCAAGGCTCTTTGCTGGTGTCACCACCATTAAAGCTTCATATGCAGAGCTGCAAATGGCTCAGCAACCTTACAACAATGAAGCAATTCAGAAAGCTGATCAAGCTGTTGTTGATGAACTCATTTCCATCTCTGAGTTGAAGAAAAGGTTCTTGAAGAAAGAACTTAACATTTCATCACCACAAGTGACTCTCATGCTTGCAGAGGTTCAAGAACAACAAAGCCTAATGAAGACCTTTGGAATCACCATTCAAAATCTCCAATCTTTGGTTGATACCAAAGATTCTGAAATCTCATCACTGAAGAAACAGCTTCATGAGTACACTGCATTCAACAAATCACTTGAGAAGAAGCTACACTCAAGTGGTTCATTATCAAAGTTCGAGAGTCTTCATCTTTCAGCACTTAACACAACACACTTCATCCATTTTCTTCAACATACTCTAAGCTCAATGAAGAGCTTCACCAAGTTGATGATCAAAGAAATGGAATCATCAAATTGGGATTTAGAACTAGCAGCCAAATGTATCCAACCAGATGCAGTTTTTATCAAACAAAGCCATCGATGCTATGCATTTGAATCCTTTGTAAACATGACAATGTTTGAAGGCTTCAATGTTCCAAGTGAACCACTTCAGAAACACCATAACAGAAACCTTTACTTGGAAAACTTCAAGAGGCACAAATCTCTGAACACAAAACACTACTTATCAGCACACGATCCAAACTCATCGTTTGCCAGATTCTTGAAATCCAAGTACCTTCAAGTGGTTCATGAAAAAATGGAGTGTTCCTTCTTTGGAAACCTTAACCATAGGAAGCTACTCAAACTCAACAATGGAGGTGTCCCAGATTCAGCTTTCTTCGTTGCTTTTGCGGAGATGGCAAAGCGTGTGTGGTGTTTGGACTGTTTGGCACTTTCTTTAGATGAAGATGTCAGAATTTTTCAGGTGAAGAAGAACACTAGATTCTCTGAGGCCTACATGGAATGTGAAGCAGAAAAAGTAGTTTCAACCTCCTCAGAGGAAGTTACTGATTCCGATTCCGGCGAGCTTCGGGTGGGTTTCACGGTGGTTCCAGGTTTTATGATTGGAAAAAGTGTTATACAGAGCCAGGTTTACCTTTCTCCAGTGAGTTAGAATGCATATATTTGGTCTCAAAAGTCAAAGTAGGGTTCTTCACACACTCTGCCTCAAATTTCCTTTCTTTTTCTTTTACTTTCTTAAATTTGTTTATGGTATGGTGCAATTACTTTGTAGCTTAAATTATTAGCAATATCAAGTGTATATTGTAATGAGTAATGAGTAATGTTTCGCAAACTTTTGTTCTAGTAGCACTCAAGTCTCTTTAGATTACCATTCTGATTTTGATATAGGAAGAGTTTCAGGTGTATTGGGAATACCGGTGTTCCAGTTGTTTTAACCGTTGATCTGAATTATAAAAAATATATATAATATATATTAATTAAAATCAACGGTTAAAACAACTGGAACACCAGAGTTCTCCAGTACACTTTAAATTTTTCCTTTGATATATGCCAAAGAAAGTTTGAATTGAGTAAATCCTAGTAGTGCTAAAACTATAGCTTATGCCAAAATAATGATTAAGCGGTTGGCGCCAAATAGAGGGGACATGATCATGATGGTGGCTAGGTGGTTGGGAAGGGAAGGTACATCGATTTATAAGAATGTTACAGTTTGAGAGAATATTTTGATGATTGTTTTACTATCAATAATTAGTACAGCAATGTTAGTTAGTGCATTAGGATTATATTAAACCAAAGATAAGATAAAACAGTGGTCTCACATATGAGTGAGGGTAGTTACTAGTTAGGTTGTTGGTTTTGTAGACAAAGACAAGTACCAATGTTTGGAAATGTCATTCTTTTTTCAGGTGATGGGTTATAACTTGGAGGTTCTGATGTTTCTGACCATAGTTCACGGGATTGCTATCTAACATGCATTATTAGGACAAGTACTGCTATAACCTTTAGCTAATGTCTTTCTACAATCACAAGACCCAATCAACAATTTTTCTCATCTCATGTAATTCACAGGAAATAATAAACTACAACAACTTTTCTATGTTTGAACATAGGAATATTGTAGTTAATTAATTAACAAGAAGGTTTATGCTTAAAACCTTTCCTAGAACAGGTAAAGTGTATCTAACAATTCATAATTCTTTCCGAATTACCATTATTACCATAGTCAATTAACATCTTTGCTTAATGCTTACTCTCTAGTAAAGTTCAACTCCATGTGACAACATCCTTACTAAGTAAACACCAACAATCTGTTAGCTTGCAGTTTCTATTTGGGTTATAAAAGAGGTAGATAGAGATTCAAGTTGTTTATAATAAAGTGGCTTGCAATAAGAAGTTGACTGTTAGTTTGGAAAACATTGCCGCTTATGAGAAATAATTGATCGTACTCTCTCCAAACAAATGATGGCATGCACATGGACAGAGTATAGAGACAAAGAAAGGTTTGTACTTTGTAATGATAATGTATTTAAAACTCCATGAAACCTTGAATTTATTTAATTATATATCTTTGCAATTTTATGATGACATAGTAAATAACTGAATAACAGTCCTACATGTGAGTTTTATTTTGGTGATTTCTCAAACCCCTAGTAAGTATCTCTCTGATTCTGTGGGCTACTTATCATGGAAAGCAGAGAACACTCATTTTAGCATTTTGTTCAATGTGCTGCCATAGCTTTCGTTTCGAATGATTGATAACAACTATTGTGACTGTGAGCAAGTAGAAGCAGAGTTATCACACTCTTCAATGAATGACACTGACTAAAGATGCACAACATGCAATGATCAAAGTTTCTCTTCCTTGTTATTGTTCTTTGAAAATTATTATGATATTATCCAAATTACCAGGCAACTTAGTTCGCTTATTCACCTATGCAACTGACAACCTGCTAAATAAACATATGGGAAGACATGATTAATGGACTCGACATGTTTTTTTCCCTATGGAAAAGGTGTCATGTCAAAAGGAATATATTTACTATCTTAGTATACTTCGGTAAGGGAAGCAGAAATATCAAAAGAATAAAATGTTAAAAGGAATAAGGGAAGCAGAAATATCAAAAGAATAATANTTATTATTATGTTTGATGTAAACAGTTTTTTTTAAAATCTTTTTCTTTTTAACCAAAGATATAGAGACTCGAACCCGCAACTTCTTAGTTGAGTATGGGAAGACTATGCCATTTGAGCTATTGATTCTTGGCAATTTTTTTTTAAATCTTGTTATCAATTTGGAGTAAAAATTTATTTATTTTATACTTTAAAAGGCATACATAAATTTGTTTCAGATTAATATGTAATAATGATATACTNAAATTATCAAAAATATTTATACTATTATATTTTTTATTATTTAAATTTAATATAATTTATAATTAGCCACATAGTCATTGATTATAGAGAATAAAATAACTAAAAGTTCTATATCCAAATCATTTATTTAATTAAGTCCAACCAAATTACTATAATTTATTTTTTGCTAACGTGTTTCTTCTTATACATCGTTGCCTCTTTTTAATCTCCTTTTTTTTCCTTGTCGTTGTCACCACCACCATCATTACCTCCTCTTCATCATCATCATCGCTGCTAGTGTCTCTTCTTATTCTCCTCCTTTCTCCACATATTTCTCTTTTGTAAACGTCGTAGTCATCGTCACCACCACCACCAACTCCTCCTCTTCCTCCTCCTTTCTTTTTAATTTGAATTTATTCTCCTCCTTCTATTTCCTCCTCCTCCATCATCATTGTCAATGTCATTTTCTTCCTATACTTAAGTTACTACAGTATTTTTTTCCTCCCTCATTCTCAAAATTTTGCACATATATAAGTATGCATTCAAGTTTAATTGAGAAACAATACTTTTAAAAGAAATAAGAGCAACAGAGGAAAAAAAAAGAATAAGAAGCAAAAAATACAATATTAAAAAAGATATTTCTATATTTTTGAAGCAACATTTCAATGTCAATTAAAAATTTTTGGTATTCTTTTGTTTCTGGCAAAAATTCAATCCCCAGTAAATTCTTTGTACTTTAAGCTAATGTCTTTGTACAATCTTTCTGATCACAGGTAATTTTTCTCTGTCCTTTGCTACTTCTGCTGTTAAATCCTTTAGCTAATGTCTTTGTACAATCATAAGACCGAATCACCAATTTTTCTGATCTCATGTAATTTTTCTTTGTACTTTGCTACTTCTGCTGTTAAATCCTTTACTTGCTTCTGTTGACAATCACGGTCATCTCTGATTTGTTTTAACTCCTCACGAAGGCATTTTAGTTCATTTGCTAATTCTTCTTTCTCACTGTAAAGCCTGAAAAACCAAATATGAAAAGAGTGAACAAACTTTAGGATGCTATACGAAAACAACAACTGGAAGCTAATGCCAATAATTGAAAAGCACGTAACAGCATAATGCTCCAAATCAAAAGTATTTCCTATTTTCACAATAAGATTTTATGACATGTTAGGAATCAGAGTACAAGTTGAATTCCAGTGCCATCATGAAGATTGAAGAACGATGCCAGCACAGAAAACAGCAGAACTGCTAATGAAAGAAAGAAAGATCAGACTGAAAAAACTTATTTAAGAGTCGCTTCCTCTGTTTCAAGTTTTTTTCTGTGCCTCCTTAGCTGCTTCAAGATCTGACCGAAGAAGATCAATGTACTTCTGCAGACTCAAACAGTACTCCTTTGATCTTATAACTCCTGATTTAAATTTGCCTGCAAAACTCAACAGTTTCAAAGAAAAAATGATAAATAAATAACAAGGAAATAATCACCAGGAATCAAATAACTGACTAGCATTATTAAATCAAGTGAGGAATAACCCAAGAGAGAAATACTTTTGCCTGACATATTTGACCAGTTTATCAATGACTATCTTTTCTAGAATATAGCACAGTATTTGTAAAGAGAACAGGATGAGTGGCACCATTGAATTCACAAAGGAGGAGGTAGAAGCGTTTTTGAATGAGGAGATGAAGAAGGGGAACAACCCCTCTACATCCCAACCCCTCTACATCCCCCTTCGTGTACTCAATGGTGACACACTCAAAGGGCTCGGCGCTTCTAGCATCACTTGCGGCATCCGTGCGGGTGTTAACGGATGAAGATCGCGTCCTTATCCTGCTTCCAGTGGCTCCTTGTCTCTCCATCTTGTCAGCTCCGATCCTTCGACGCTTATTCGAGAATAATTCTTCTGAACCCACCTTCTTCTAAAACGAAAATTATTATCACTGTCAGTGAATGAAAACAATGAAATCGATTTTGAGATTAGATGAAAGGGGGAAATGGGGACTTAGAGCACCTCCAATGGTGAGTTCCTCTTTGACTTTTTTCTGACATATAGGAACTCTAACCATTGGAGAAGAGAAGGAATAAGTATTTTAATTAATTAATTAAGTAGGACCACAATAGGGACTAAAGTTAGTTCCTCCTAATGGGGAAGAGAGAGATGCTTTGAGTTCCTATTTATTGTTTATGACGCAAAAGCTGATGTGGAGTTACTTTTTATGACAGGTGGGCCATAAACAGGAACTGAGATGAGTTCCCCACTGGAGATGGTCTTACGTCAGAGGGGCTGCGAGGAAGCCTGTTCTGGTTTCGAGAAGCCATGTTTGGCTTCGGAAATGGTGGATTCGGTCGATTTGGGAACTTAGGGTTTGAGGGGAAGGGAAAGTGAGGAGAGTGGGGTGTTGTGTTGTGGATCGAGCGTGAAATTTGACTTTGGTACATTCAGGCCCACCCAAGTTTGGCAATTTGCATAGTGTGGGCAACTAGTTATTACAGAATCATAATTTATTCAATTTCTATATGAACATGAAAGAAAATTATGACCAAAACAATAATAGGTCTCTTTCATGTTTATTTAAAGCAAAAATTATTTTATGAATAAAGAAAATTAATTATATTATCTATAGTTATCGAATTAGAATTATTTATTTGAGAATAATTTGTAAATTGATAATTAAATAGTATTTTTAATAAATATTAGTGTTGGATTAAAACAGGTTTTCAATTATCCTATTACTCTTAATTTTATAAAATTGTTATATTAATCATATGAATTTTATCCTAACACTAAATTCCTAAATAAAACCTTAATTTTTATCAAATTAAACTATAACTCCCCTCCTAATCTAACCTAACCACCGCCACTCCCTAACTCAAACTCGGCTCCATCCCTTCAGAAAAAGAAAGAAAGAAAGAAAGAAAGAAAGAAAGAAAAAGGGAAACGGGGAAGGGAAAAATCAGAGAGGAAGGAAGAGAGCGTCGAAGAGGAGCCACCGCCGTACTACTACCGCGCTGCTCAGGACCGTGTCCCGCTCGCTGCCGCACGGCGCTCAGTGCCGTCCTTGTCGTCGCAGCCGTGTCGTCGTCACGCACAAGAGGAGGAGAAGGGGAGCGACGGGGAGAAGAGGAATGGATGACGCCGTGACTGGGCTCGCCGCCATTGCGTCCCAGGAGCTTCCAGTTCCGTTGCCGCCGTTCGCGCTGTCAGCTCCAGCTCACGCCGTCACCGATCGCGAAGAGGGAGAGAGAGAGAGAGAGAGAGAGAGAGAGAGAGAGAGAGAGAGAGAGAGAGAGAGAGAGAGAGGGGGGA
>NC_029794.2:3206497-3229015 GCF_000816755.2 Arachis ipaensis | reverse complement strand
CTCCTTCCCCATTCTCTTCTCTCTCTCTCTCTCTCTCTCTCTCTCTCTCTCCACCAAGAAGATGGAGGCGGCAGAACAAAGAAGAAAGAGGAAGCGAGGGAGGCACATCTTGTTGAGCCTCTCATCATCAAGATCACTCTTCCTCTGCTCATCCTTCATAATCTTCATACTCTTCATGTCCTCACACCACCGCTTCTTCCTCTTCTTCTTCAACTTCAACACCGCCACCCTCCTTCGCCCTCCCCTCGCGCTCTCTCTCCTCTACTCCTCCGCCACCAGCAACTCCATTCTTGACCCCTTAACGCCTCTCACTTCTTCCACCCCTTCCTCCGCCACACTCACTGGCCTTGGATCTTGATATCCCATCCTTCTGCTCTTTGCAAACTTCCCCTTATTTTTCTCTTCTTCACCAACAACAACAACAAATCCAGCAAATTGAACAATAACAAATTCAGCAAAATAAATCACTAACAAATTTAAATTTGACAACAGTTCAACAATCATCAATTGCACTTCAAATCCAAAATCAACAACCACGAAAATTAAAAAGAATTAAAAAAATGATGTTCATGTTCTTAAATCTCAGCATGTCGAACACCGAAGCCGAGCACCGCGAAGAGGAGGAGGCTCCTGCCGGCGAGGACGAAGACACCAGAGCTCAGGTAGCTCCGATCGTCAGACTCGAAGAGGTCACCGTCTCTGGTGGAGAATAGCATCTTCATTTTCTTCGCCAGTGGAAAAAGTTCAAGAAGAAGCAGAAGGAGAAGCAGAGGCAGTCAATCACAGAAGAAGAAGTAGCGCCGGCTTCCCTTCCCTCCCCCAAGATCTGCCGCAAAATTGCCACCGTTATCGAGCCCGAAATGGAGAGGAGAGAGCGCGAATGAGAGGAGGAGCTGTTCACTATTGCGTCTGTTGCTGCAAGGGATTCGTCGTCGTCGTTGTTAGGCCATCGCCGAACTGCTGCCGCCGTTGAGTGCGCCGTGGCCGTGGTGGTCGCTGGAGGAAGAGAGAGCCAGAGGAGAAAGAGAGGAAGCAAGATCTGAGGAAAGAGAGAGAGAGAGAGCTCGGGAGCAGAGGAGAGAGAGAGGAGACCCGTGCTCAGCCACCGCTGCGCCTCTGCTGTCGAGAAACTCCACTTCCGCCATTGAGATTCACCATCGGTAACGATTTTTGAGTTTGGTTTACCTTCATTTGAGATTCCAAAATCCTTATTGTCTCTGCGTGTTGGTTTTAGTCACCGTCGAAGAAGCTTCAGCCGCCGTCGTCGATTGTCACTAGGGAACGACCGCCGTGCCTCTTGTCGCCGGAATCACGGACTGGAGAGAAGGGGGCTGCCTCTCCTATTGCTGTTGCTTCGTTCTTTCATCGTAAGCGGTCTCTGTTTCCAGTTCCATTGAATTCCTTTCTGTTTTCGATTCCATTGAGTTTGAATTCTCTATTTTGCTGTAACCATGGTCACTGTTGCTGGAATTACGAACGCCGCCCTCTGTGCTGATTGGATTAACCACCATAGCTATTCTGCATCACCTTCACTTTCCATTATTTCTGTCAGGTCCCGTTCTTGCCGGTGAGGGTGTTACATTATGGTATCAGAGCGGTCCTTCCTGTAGAGCCTGAGGAATGGACCAACTATGCTTCAATTGCATACTCTGAGCGTCTGTCATGTTATAGGTCTCGTTCAGATAGCGAGAATTAGAATTTTAAGCACATGACTGCCTATTAATTAACACTGTTTGCTTACCGTTGCATATCTGTTGATGTTAAGTCTGGCCAACTTAATGTTGATGGCTTATGTGTACGGGGAAGTTGATAGGTTATTATAGGCAAATTGGAATTGATAAGTAATGGGTAATGCGAGTCACGTGGTTTGCAGATGTTAGAGTCCACTTTTCGTGCTTGGTTTCGACTTATGATTCTTGTTTACGTCGCTTAGGTTGGCGAATCGTTTTTTTTACTATCCTCATTGAAATTCCTTGACTCGAATTTCTTTCTTGAACCATGATTTGACCATTCTCTGGCCATATTTTATTATTTATCCATAATCTTGTTTGATTGTATTCCTGAGAAATTGCTTAAGACTTTCAAAGCATATCCATTTTTATTATTGACTATGCTCCTCTTCATGAAATCTTGTTCTCATTGATCTGATCTTAAACTTGTTTTGGCATAATGTATGATTCCTAAGTCTTGAGCGATTTAAACCTTGAAAGTTATGGTTCGAATTAAGTTAATTATGTAACTTGATTCTTTTGCATCATACTTAATGTATACTTTGATTTGATCATATTCTTGATTATCTCTTAAATTTTCGACATCATAGTTCCTAACCTTGACTTCTTCTTCGTGATCTGTGTATCTTCTTGACGTAAACTGAGTTGTGTTGGTGAGATGCATCATCCCTTACAGTCTATTTCTAGGGTTCTTGTTTTAGATTGAAAAAGTTTTGAATTGACTCTTTCCTTATTTAATTTTGTTTCACAACTACCCTTCGAATTTTTGATGAGACCACTCTTAATTTAGCATATACTTCTACTTAATTCTGTTTCACAACCACCCTTCGAATATTTGATGAGATCACTCTTAATTTAGCATATACTTTCCTATATGGATTAAAGAATTTTATATGGTTTAAATCTGTTTATCTGCAATACTCCATCTATTTTTCTATAGACATGTGAAAATAATTTCTATTTTGGATTTTCTTTATTGACTAGAACTTGATTTACTTTCAATTTTATCACAATTTTTATACATATTCTTATGAGATTTTGCATCTAAGTATTTTTTCAAGATTTTTGAAAAAATATTTCTACTCATAGCTTGATTAAGTTCTATTTTATAAATTTTGCTTATCTAATTTTAATTTGAGTTGTTTTGATGCAATACCTTTTATATTTCTTTTGAAAAAGTGAATTCATTCCTTTTTGAGTTTATCCATTCCTTGTGGACGTTACCATTGATTTTTAGTATTCTTTTCAACTCAGCTTAGATTCAGTTCAAAAGAGTGCACAGTTCTTCCTTTTGATTGTTCCTTTCAAAATTCTTAGATTCAAATTCCTTCTTAGGATTACAACTTGATTTCCTACCAACCTCGCATTTATTTTTATGCAAATTCTTATTTGATTATGTAAAATATCTTTTAAGATTTTCGAGAAAATATTTTATCCTTAGCCTAACTAATTTTTATTTCACAAATCTTGCATAATCTAGTTCGACTTGAAATTGTTTTAATATGACACAATATTTATGGTTTTACCAATTCTCTTGAATTTTGTAAATAATTGCCCTGTTCTCTTTTAGTATTTCTATTGAAATTCTTTGAAATCAAAATTCTTTCCTATGTGTATTTCAATTCTTTCTTTTGACATACTTCACGATTTTTAACCATCCTAGTTTGTTGGTGACTAGAACCATTCCTTCATATTTTTGTAAACTTTGCGCTTCTCTAATTTGGTTTCAGTTTGTTTTGATCCAATTTACCATTACCCTTTTCTTGTTTTCTTTGGAGTTCCTAGATTCAATATTTCCTGTTAAGATGCGAAATGACTCTTTCTAAAATATTTTCTCATGTCCATACATTGTTGCTTAGTTGTAATCCTACACCTCCTTCCGAATTCATGTGAATCTTACCCTTGTCACTTATTCTTCTCTTTCTGCGATTTGTATCTCTTTGAACGTACTTAATGCATTTTAATATTATTGAATATCCTTATAAGGTGTGACTTCTAGTATATTCTTGGATTGTTTTAAGCCTTTTTAAACAAGGTTTGATTTATTTTTATGCAAAGTTGTTTTTGACTCCGCATTCCTTTACTTGGGCAGTGCCTCTCTTTGCTGTAACTTGAATTTGTTTTGGAGTGACACAACCATCTTTTGAAGTTTTAATAAAATCGCTTTTAACTTAGCTTACACTCCCTTACTTTGAAATTTTTTGTATGTGATTTAAATCTATTTTATTGTAATGCATCTCCTTTTTCTTTTATAAGCAAAACTTTATTTCATGTTTTTTTTTCCAACAAGATCGTAGTTTTCATGCATGCTTAACATAAAAACGAGAAAAAATAGAATTTTGCTCTTAGCCAAATTAACCCTTCCTTTTTCAAACTTTATATAATCTATTTCGACTTGAATTTATGTTGAAATAATGTTACATTCATGCTTTTATTATTCTGTTGAAAGATGTTTGTTACTTATCTTACAGAACGTGAAATGATCTTCCCTTAAGATTTCTATTCTTTAAGGACAATGTATTCAAAAATATTTTTAAATCATACTCGAGTTCTGAGAGCTTTGCCTTTAGTTTTGGATAATCTTCTTTGTAAACCTCATATTTGCTTGACTTAGCTTGAATTCGTTTCAAAATACTGTATTGTTTTTCATCTTATTGGTCTTATCAAATTCCTTCGATTCAAGAGTTACCCTTGAAGTTATCAGTTGATTCTCTTTCCAGCACTCTTTATTGCTTGTTCATCCTTGTCTACTTGTGATTTCCACAATTCTTTCAAATTCTCGCAAACACGGTCCTTGTCAGTGTTCTTTCTTTTCTATGGTCTATTATCCTTCTGAGTATACTCGAGATTAGTTTTGATGTCTTGTGCGACCGTTAGACTTAGTAAACGACACATTGGTCCTTTAGGACACGTTTGATGAACACAAAAGGTGAAATTTGTAAACATACGACATAGCAGGAAGTTGTGGAACCTTGTTTCATGTGAAAGAATTTTATTGATGTTAAGTTTGTTACTACTAAGATTTGCAAAGTGTTTGATGAGGTTGAGAAACCCTCGGTTGAATTGATCGATGAAGTACGATTGAGAATGGTGAAAATAAGTTATGTTGAAATTTGAATAGTTGAATATCTGAGTTGGTGCGAGATTAGTGTGCGAATGTTAAGCACGTCGTTTTAACTCCAGCCTGGTTTATAACCTTTTACCGCCTTGCTTTACCACTACATGTTTGAACTATGTCATCATTTGCATCAAGCTTGCCTTGTAATTTCTGTCTTGCAATTGCACTCCTACCCTTATATCTTTATGTTATGTGGTAATCAAAGTATTTAAAACTATATAAATATGAATACTAAAATTCTTTGCTTTTTACACAAAGTGTTAAACCATGTAACGTTTTCTGTAATACGCTAATTTTCAAGGACGAAAATTTTTATAAGGTGGGTAGGGTGTAAGACTCAGAATTTTCGAAAAATCTTATTATGAGCTAATTTTAATTTATTTATTCATTAAAGATTTTAATTTCGGAAATTATTTTATTAAAGCTAACTAAATCAATTTTTGATAATTAAATTAGAAATTTTATCTAATTTTATAATTATTGGGTAATTTTTATATTTAAATTATAAAGTTTAGGAATCGTAAAATAATAAGAATTTATATGATTTGATTGAAATAATTGTGATTCTAGAAATTAATACTTTAATTTTCATGAATAAAGAAAATTAACTATATTATCTATAGTTATCGAATTAGAATTATTTATTTGAGAATAATTTGTAAATTGATAGTTAAATAGTATTTTTAATAAATATTAGTGTTGGATTAAAATAGGTTTTCAATTATCCTATTACTCTTAATTTTATAAAATTGTTATATTACTCATATGAATTTTATCCTAACACTAAATTCCCAAATAAAACCCTAATTTTAATCAAATTAAACTATAACCCCATCCTAATCTAACCTAACCACCACCACTCCCTAACTCCAACTCAGCTCCATCCTTTAGAAAAAGAAAGAAAGAAATAAATAAATAAAGAAACAAAGGAAAGAAAAAGGGAAATGGGGAAGGGGAAAATCAGAGAGGAAGGAAGAGAGCGTCGGAGAGGAGCCACCGCCGCACTACTGCTGCGCTGCTCAGGACCGTGTCCCGCTCGCTGCCGCGCGGCGCTCAGTGCCGTCCTTGCCGTCGCAGCCGTGTCGTCGTCACGCACAAGAGGAGGAGAAGGGGAACGACGGGGAGAAGAGGAAGGGATGACGCCGTGACTGGGCTCGCCGTCGTTGCGTCGAAGAGAGAGAGAGAGAGAGCTCGGGAGCAGAGGAGAGAGAGGAGACCCGTGCTCAGCCACCGCTGCGCCTTTGCTGCCGAGAAACTCCGCTGCCGCCACTGAGATTCACCATCGGTAAGGATTTTTTAGTTTGGTTTACCTTCATTTGAGATTCCAAAAACCTTATTGTCTCTGCGTGTTGGTTTTAGTCACCGTCGAAGAAGCTTCAGCCGCTGTCGTCGATTGTCACTGGGGAACGACCGCCGTGCCTCTGTTCGCTGGAATCACGGATTGGAGAGAAGGGGCTGCCTCTCCTATTGCTGCTGCTTCGTTCTTTCATCGTAAGTGGTCTCTGTTTCCAGTTCCATTGAATTCATTTATGTTTTCGATTCCATTGAGTTTGAATTCTCTATTTTCCTGTAACAATGGTCACTATTGCTGGAATTACGAACGCCGCCCTCGGTGCTGATTGGATTAACCACCATAGCTATTCTGCATCACCTTCACTTTCCATTATTTCTATCAGGTCCCGTTCTTGCCGGTGAGGGTGTTACAAATGTGTGTAGTTGTTTGACTATGGTAAATTGTGGGGTATTTCAAAAATAATTAAGCAATATTTTGAGAGTTTGAGAGGAATGGCAATAAAAAAAGAGAAGCATAGTAGGTGGCTAATTAGTTTTTTCTGTCATTTGGCATATATGAATGGAAAGGAACAACAAAATTTTCAGAAGTCAAAAAACACAAGCTATGGAAGTTATTAATAGTAGGGGTGTGCATGGCCCGGCCTGGTCCCGAACACTTTAGGGGCTAATTTGTTGTGATTTCACCGGGTTTAGGGTCGGGTAAGGGTCTTAAAAATAGACTCGGTCATTATTTTGGGTCGGTTCCAAGTCATGGCTCGGGTCACTCGAACTCGGCCCCGGTCATCATACACAATTAATATTTTGTGTTATTAGTAATGGATGATGGCTATTCTTATGTGGAATTTAAGTATTATAAACCTTAATATTTTGTGTTATTAGTTATTATAAGACTATAAATTAATGTTTTATATTTAAAATGTTTAAGATTTTAGACTAATGCATAAATATACTAATATAATTCCTTTGAACAAACTAGGGTCCTTGTGCTTGAAAAATTTCCGTTGATGTTAACCGACTTAGACTTAATTATTTAAGTCTCATTCTCTGTTCCTACATGTGCTTTCTTTCTTTCTTTTTATCCGTGCCTATATTGTAAGTTTTAACACTGTATAATAGGACCATAGGTTTTTGTGAAGAGTATATAATAGAGAGAGGCCACTTGATGTATAGTGTAACTCATTGTAGAGAGAAAGCTATGATTATGATTTCTTCTTTTATGATCAATAACAAATTACAAAACTTAATTCCCTTTTTTTTTTATAGTTTATTGCTTTCTATCTTTCTGATTCAAAATAGTTTTACTTAGTTTTCTTGCCAAAACTGATAAGCAGCACCTCCATGACCTGCCAGTTGTAACGAATTTGTTTTAGGCTGTTTTTCTTTGTTATGAAAAGTGTTAATTTGTAACACCATGAAATGGAGGGAATAAAAAAAATTGCACTGCTATGGGTCAGTTATAAAACGCAAGTTGCGTTTTGTACTTGTTTATTATTTTTTTAATTTTGAAACACACTAAACGTAGGTTACGTTTTGGCATTTCCAATTTTTTTATTTTGTTTTAGGCTAAACGCATGTTGCATTTTTTAACCCAGAAAATTCAAAATTTTTTTGAAGCCCACAAATGCAGGTTGCATTTTGTTAGTGTCAGAAACTTTTTCTTGGAAGCCCCAAAACGCAGGTTACGTTTTGTACACAAAATAATATTTAAATCCACAGCTTTGCCTATAAATACAAAGTCCAGTTTTATTCGTCTTCATCTTCACTTGTCTTCTTACTCTTTCTTGCATAAAATTCTCAGTGGTGTGCTTTTCTAGCAGATAACTGTGTCAAAAAAAAAGAGTTAGTTGAGGCTGAAGTTATGGAAGGTGTTGCGAATTTGCGAGTATATTATAACGGAGAGGTTATACCAAACACACATGAAGGAGTGACTTTTGTTTGTGAATGTACGTTGTCATTTGCTATTTCATGTACCATGAGTTTTGTCGAGTTGCAAAATGGTCTTTGTAATAACATTCAAAGTCACATTTTGAAAAGGGTGAGCAAATCTTTTATACAGAAGTTCTGTGCAAGTATTTGGTGGGCTAATACAGTTTTAAATAATGCCCATCACTGACGATGCCAGTATACGGCAGATGTTGTATATTTATCAACAAACCCGATCTCACGTGCCGATTATAGAGCTGTACGTTGAGTTTGAACAGCAGTCAGGGATGGGTTCGGTCGGTGACGAGGTCAATGTTGATGAGCTCGGGGATATAGATTGGGAAGAAGATAATAATGACAGCGAAGAGGAATTCGAAGCTAACTATAAAGTCGATGACGAAAACGATGACGGAGACTTGGCAGGCAATCCGGCGGTGGAAAATGAAGCAAATGCGATTGTAAGCCAACACCCGTTTGGTGTTCCATCTTTTATGCGGACTCTAGATCTCGAAGCCATGCATGCCGGAATTTCCTGAGTATGTGAATACGGGTATGTTATGATTATTAACTCAAGTTTCCTATAGTGCTTCTTTTATTTGCCTTGTTTGACTGATGGTGGTGCGCATGTCGTAGGTGAAGGCAACGTTGCGGCAGAAGATGGCGAGTTTAGTGTCGGAATAGAATTTGGTTCGAGAGAGTCAGTGATATCTGCAATCAAAAGCTACACCATCTCTAGAGGAGTGCAAGGGATATGGTGCAGGGTGCGACTAGCTTATCCGAGCTAGCTTGATTCGAAAAAAAGCTTGTTGGGAGATCAGGAGATACAATGGCAAGCATACATGCACCATGGGCACGATTTCATAAGATCATGCCAAGTTGGACTCAGGCACAATTGCAGATGCCATCAGGCCGTTGGTCGAAGCAGACCCCTCAATAAAGGTGAAGTCTATTATTGCAGAAGTTCAAGGCAAGTTCAACTACACTGTGAGTTACCGCAAGGCTTGGTTGGCAAAGCAGAAAGCTATCACAAAAGTTTTCGGTGATTGGGAAGTTTCTTACCAGACTCTGCCAGTATGGTTGAAAGCAATGACAGTGAAGATGCCAAAGTCTTGTATTCAAATTAAAATGCTCCCCGTTTAACGTGAGAGTGAGGATGTTCAAGGTGTAAGGGTTATGCACCGCATTTTTTGGAGCTTCTATCCGTATATTGTAGCATTCAGACACTGCAAGCCACTGGTGCAGGTTGATGGCACGCATCTGTACGGAAAATATAAAGGTGCACTTCTAGTAGCGGTTGCACAAGATAGGAATCAAAACATTGTGCCTATTGCATTTGCGATTGCCGAGGGCGAGACAGCAGACGCATGGGAGTTTTTTCTCACCAATTTGCGGAGATATGTTGTTACCATTGATGGTGTGGGTATTATTTCTGACCACCATACCTCCATCGACGCTGCAATAGCTCGCAGTAACGGTGCATGGTCACCACCAAGGGCGTGGCACATGTACTGCATCAGGCACATCGGGTCTAACTTCTTAAGGAGGTTCAAGGCTCCATATTTGCATAAACTCGTGGTGAACACATGTATTTCAACTCGCTGTTATGGTTCTATTCATAGTAAATTTGTGGCATCTGCTTATGATTAAATGGTTTGTTCAACAGGATATTCTAGGACGGAGCAGGAGTACAACAAAAACTACTAAAAGCTTAAAGAGCGGGGTGAGGCATACACTCAATGGTGCGATGAGATCGGTGTTGAGAGATGGGTGTTGGCATTCGATGGTGGTTATCGTTGGGGACATATGATGACAAACTTGGTAGAGTGCATAAATTCTGTCTTGAAGGGTGCACGCAACCTTCCTATGACTGCCCTTGTCCGGTCAACTTTCTATCGGCTGAATGAATTGTTCACTCGGAAGAGTATCGAGGCTCATGAGCATCTCCACAACGGATTCACGTATTCAGAATTTGCAACGAAGAGAGTTGAAGAAAGCTTCCGACGTACAGGAAATATTGTGGTCAACCGATTTGACAGGCGCAACGATATGTTTTAGGTTCACGAAATGCAAGATGGTACCATTTACACTGTTAACCTTGCGCAATGACACTGCGACTGTGGCCATTTCTAGGTCGAGTGACTTCCATATCGCCACGTGCTTGCATGTTGCGCCAACCAGCGTCTTGACTGGCAAGTGTACGTGCACGATGTGTACAAGATGTCTAAAATTTGCAAGGTGTACAGAGGCGAGTTTGTTCCGATGGGTGACCCATCTACGTGGGATAGATACGAAGGAGCAAAGGTGATCGCCAACTAAACATTGAGGCGCGCGACAAAAGGAAGACCGAAGTCAACCCGCTACTTGAATGAGATGGATTCGCGGGATATGCGTGGTCGTCGCCGGTGCACTATATGTGGACGCGAGGGACATAGCCGCAGCCGATGTCCTCAGCGCGCAGGTCCAAGCTTCGCTGGAGGTTATTAGTGGTTAAACTTTTCAATGTAACTTTGTTATGACCTACTTCACAATTATATGTTACTTTTTTGTAACCTCGTCATTTACTTTAACCTAGTTAACAATTTATAATAAATAAAGTTTTTAACTTTGTTATTTAATTTTTTAGAGAACAAACATTTAGATCCAAATAGAGTTATACGAGAACAAAGCTAAATATGTCATAATAATAATACTGAACAGAATCATCTAAATATAAAATACGACCCTGAATACAAATCTAAATACAACACTGAATACAAGATCAACTACAATAGACTACTTCCTCGGCGTCTTATTCGAATACAAGGATGGGGTGTATTTGTCCGGAGGCGCAATCTGTGTCCGTAAGTTATACGGATGACCCTGAGACACACCGGCATCCAGCCCACTGCCAACGCGAGGACCATCGACATCTGTCATGCTCGCACCACCAATGTCATACAAACCGGAGTCATTCATCCCCGAAGCACTCGCTCCAACAAGATCATACCAGTGCTGCAAGTCGTATACCAAGTCTCTCTCTTCCTGCTGCGGATACTCATTCAAATCAAACAACTGGCCACGTGGTGGTGCGAAAGGACCGGGCGGATCTACATGACCCATCGACTGATCAAAGTCGAAGTCACTGGCATGACCTGAAGTGGCACGACGACCACCATACTGCTGAGATGCAGCAGGCCTTTCCTGTGGTGGCGTCGAAAATAGATAATCTGTATCTCTCAAGACCTGAGAAAAGCTGATGGTGTTAGATCCACCCAACGGACTAAAGTGACCCTCGGCTGGAATTACCAGCTGTGGTATGTAGGGCTCAGGTGCCTGAGGAGGCTGTGGTTCCGGTATATATGGTGCCTGCTGCTGATATGTCGGCCACTGCTGGACATATGCCGGATCCTGAAACTGCTGGGCATATGCCGGATTCTGAAACTGCTGGGCATATGTCGGCATCTGAACCTGGTGCTCATATGCCGGGACCTGAAAGTGGTGCTCATATGCCGGCACCTAATTAACAATTAATTACAATTAATAGTAATTACTGATAACAATGTGTTGATTCTTGAAAGTCTACTTCAGGTTATTTGGTCAAGTTTGCAGGGAAAGCTATTTCATGATAGTTAAGGCTACAAAAGTGTATTGTACTTTGTACCACAGAGACAGAATTTACTGTAGGCTGTAGCAATTGAAGCATGTAAAGAGTTGTTGTGGATGAATAAATTTCTTAGAAATCTTAGTTTTAAGCAAGATCGTTATGTGTTTTTATGTGATAGTCAAAGTGCTATTCATCTTGTTAAGAATTCTAATTTTCATGCAAGATCTGAACATGTCGATGTTATGTATCATTGGATATGGGATGTGTTAAATTTCAAGTTGTTAGAACTTGAGAAAGTTCATATTGATGATAATGGTGCTAATATGATGACAAAAACATTATCAATATATAAGCTTGAAAGATATTGTTTGATCGCCGGGAGGCGAGAGCCTCCACCTAGTCGAGAAGGGAGAGATTTGTTGGATTTTTTCTCTCCTTTGTGAGGCTCAAGTCCAATTTTTTGGGTGTCTCCTTGTACCCATGTGTCACTACCCTAATCAGATTTTTGGGACTTATTGAGAGTGAGAGAGAGCAACCACAAAGTGAGAGAGAAGAGGAAAAACAGAATTTTCATTTTTATGCAGAGCAGCGAATTTCAAACAGCAGTTTTTCATTTGTTCATCGTTAGATCGGCCTGAAACTGCAGATTCATCTCATCTTATTCTTCATTTTGGATGGTGGAGATATGGATTGGAGGTCCACATATGGAGAAATATGCTTCGCACAGAAGCTCTAATTTTTTGGTATTTTTCTTCTTGTTACTCATTTGTAAGCTTTGGTACTTTGGTGTTTTGGCTAATTGTATGCACAATTTATGCTTTGTTTGAGACTCTCTTGTACCTCATATTTGATTATAGTAGAGCTATTTCATTGATTTTGATGACTCATAGTTTTTACCTCTCACATTGAGGGGGGGTTTTTCATGTTAAAATATCGGTATGTTCTTGTGGTTGCTCTACTTGATATATTTGTTTGCTCATAATTATTAAACCATTCTTCCACCTTCTTTCACAATTTTATTAATAGTTGCTGCCATAAAATTTTTTGAGTGCTTCCATATTATTCTTGTGTTGGATATTTGTGTTATTTCCACTGTTGGGCTCTTTCATACTGGTATCAGAGCTCTCGACCACCAAATTTAACTAATTCATATGATGACAATAGTAGCAAAATGTTGGTAAAACTAATTATGAAAGCACCAAAAGGAATAGTAGACCAAACCTCACAAATAGCCAAGCAATCAATAGCCTTCACTGACATATCTGAGTTGATCTTGTAACCTGAGCTTTCAGATAGTACCCTCAAGATAACCATTGGCTCCCAACTCAGACTTCTCCTTTACTTAACATCGCAAACTATAACTGGTTTACCATTAGTCCAATGCTTCCGGAAGAGACCTAAACCTTCCTTTGATATCTCACTAGACTTTGGACATTATATGTTGTTGTCTTCGGTGCCATCTCTAGAAGCTGCTCTCAGCATATAATTGCTGTATGAAATTGCTTCCTTCCTCCTCCAGGTTCTTCATGTTCAATTTTGCAAAACAAATTTAAGATTTTATTAGCTTTGGCTTCCAATTCAGATATCCAATCATGTGGAAGAACACGCTTCAACACCATCGATGAGTGGCCGCAACCTCTGAATTCTTTAGGAGGACATCTAACACTTTCATCACTGTTGGCATTCTATTTGGTAGATACCTTAATGTGATGATCCTTTGGAGACTCTAAATCACTAGACACTGTTAAATAGTCACCACCATGCATATAATCAAAGCCCCTGATCACATATTGAAATTTCATTTCAGATCGGACTGAAATGCTTCCTTTGCGAATTTCTTTGCAACAATAAAGGCAGATTTCAAATGAACACTTGGGACAACTTCTATGAAGATCAACAATTAAAGTAACACAATGATCATTGCTTTAAAAACAAAAATACATAAAATAAAAAACATAACATAAGAATGTTATGAATTATTATAGTATATAAAGCTAGAGGAGGATATGTCCCAATAAATACGCTCATCATTACTACAAGGAGATTGTGGTATCTTAAGCTCAAAATATAATTTTTCTAACATAGTATCAGAGCTTCTTGTTAGTAATTTTGTTAAAAAATGCATGAAAAAAAAAGTCAGCTTAAGATAAAAATACTAAAATTCCTTGTATTTTAGCTTTAATCTCTTATTCTTGAATTTGTTCTTCACAAATTTGTCTTATAAATGAAAGGACTAATTTGATCATGTAAATATCTTTTGTCAATTTATATGTGATGCTCCTTGTAGATGTCTGATAGTAGATACAAAATCAATGTGTTAATAAAAGAGTTTATAAAAAAAATTTTAAGATTCTCTTTGAAGGCAAGCAAACATTATAATTACAGTTGTTACAGCATAAGAAACACCTCAATGAAATATCTATAATTATCATATTAGGATACCTATAAGAAAAAAAATGAGAATTAGTTATAAGTGTTATTTATCTAAATTGTTCAAAGAAACATAACAAGTTCTGCATATTACAATCGAATGGAGGATATATTGACAATTTTTTTCCAAAAAAATTATATATGAGAAAATATTGGACAACTTCAACATGAAAATGCAAGGACCCTGAGATTTATCATAGTTATATTATGAAAAGGCATTATAAATGACATAAACAAATGTGCATAGACCTTTCATAATAATACATGCTTAGATATAATAAACTACCATACCATTGATGGATGCACTGCATACAATACATTTTTCTACATGTAGTGCAAGGTAAAAATGTTACTTTATCTTTTCTCAAACACTAATGACGTATCTTCAAGATTTAACCAGTGTCTTTAGATTCTTCAATTTTTCTTTTCTTGTTCGATGTAACCACATCTTTTTGGCCTTTTATTCATTGTTTCTTTTTGAATTTGGGTTTTATTTTCTTATCTTAGAATAGCAAAATGCATTTTCATTGCACAATGAAAAAAAGAAGAAAAACTCACAATTACTATAAGATAAAGCACAATGTGAAGTTGCATGATGATTAATATAAACAATACAGCTGTAGAGACTGGTGAATAAAAAGTGTTTCTTGAAATTTAAAAGTATCAACTGATACATACTATCCTAAATTTCAAAAAAAAATTTAAGTTTCTGTAATATCCAATAATCCAATTCCTTTTGATATTTTAAAATAAGAAAAATTTTGATATAACATCGTGGAAAAACATCGACTGATTCTCACAAAATTATCAAAGATGAACAAGAAGGTATAATAAAAAAAGATGAATGAGCGATTGTAACTAAATATGGAATGAAAATTTTATACTCTATAAAAGATGCATGATAGAATTCTTCCCAAAATAAAGCCAGACAAAATTAAATTAAGTCAACTAATTAATAAACAAAAACGTTTTACAACAACATATTTTTATACATTTGATTAAGAACATGTTAAATTTTTCAATTTCATATCATTTTTTTAATTTCATTTTTTTCTAAAAGACAGTTATTTTATTTATTTATTTGTAAGAAAATAATAGGATCATTTATTAGTTAATTCTTGAATAATTAAAAATAGTTTAAGGTAAAAATCTAGCGTATGTGATTAAATCCTATAACGGTTACTGAGATTCACGACGTGTATCGATTTGGTTACTGAGATTTTTAATTATACTAATTGTACTGTTATAGTCTCTGATATTGAGTTCCTGATACTATGGTAGCTCTTCCACTCTTTATTTATTTACTAACTGTATTGTTGTAGTAACAAGACTATTTATTAGTTAACCTTTAAATAATTAAAAATAGTTTAAGTTAAAAATTCTACGTATATCACTAAATCTTATAATGGTCGTTATCGATTTGGTTACTGAGGTTTTAATTGTACTAATTGTACTATTGTTGTCTCTGATATTGAGCTCCTGATACTACAGTAGCCCTTCGAATTTGATAGAATGATAAGTTGACACTCTTTTATCATATTAGACACTGATAAAACCTTGTTGTTTGCTTTTAGTACCTAATCAAATATATGTGCAAATTATTTTATAGGCTCACAATCAAGGTAGTTAGAGTCGCGAGCCCACTTATGAAATTGCACGAGTTTGCGATTTTACTCCCTCAATTCGTCGAGTAAGAGGAATGGCATTCATGCAGAATCACCAGGAAAACACTCAAAATCGTTGAATTGCGCTTCTGATAAAAGTGCTCAAAATCCTAGTCTTGTTTCATTTTCACCGTCTCCATAGTCTCTGTTGTTGAAGTCGTTGTGTTGCCTTTGATTCTCGGCTAAATCTCTCTTCTTTCTTCTTCCACCACCATCACCTCTGTCACTCGGTCTCTCTCCTCTTTTTTTTTTTATCAATATTGATCATTATCTTTGTTCTTCTGCTTCTCCCATTTCTTCCCCTCAACCCTTTTAACATTGGTGCTCTATCTATTTTACTCTCTTTTTTATTCTGATTTATTAGTTGATTTGGTATATAAATAAACTAGATTAGTGGAGCAAAGGTATTATTAATTTATGAGTAAATGCCCAAAATGGTCCATGAATTTCAAATCGCTATTCAATTTAATTTTCGACCTTTTAAAATGACCAATTAAATCCCTGAAATTCGGAAAAGTGCATCTCCGTTAGTCCATTGCAGAAGTGCCATCTAAACGTTGACGATGTGGTATTCCAGCTGTATGCTGATGTGTACCAAACTTGAATTTGATTCAAATTGGTATCTGAAATTGCTTAATAATATCCAAATTAGTCTAATTTCAATTATAAAACCCTAATCCCAAATTATTGTCTTCTCTTCTTTGATCTCCCTGCTGTCTTCTTCTCTTCTTTGACCTCTCCGCTATCTTCTTCTCTTCTTCGACCTCTCCACTATCTTCCAGTTCATCTTGTTTTCTCATTTGCATGAGTGATGATGGGTGGTGGGAGAGAAGTCAAAGTAGCTCAAGTAGGAATAACTCTGTAGAGAGACCTTATGGCAGCAAAAGAATGTGCAACAGGGGAGGTAAGAACGCCATTTTCTGTAATTGCAGACTTCGGATAGTGATGAAGTACTCAATGACGACAGAGAATCCTGGTAGACTATTTTATGGTTGTCCAAACTATGAGGTAAGATTATGGCTCTAAAGAAAATGTTAAGATAGTTTCACTTTAAGTTTGGATTCACCTGCGTTTTTTACTTTGCAGTATGGAATCCATTATAATTTTTTCTGTTAGGTTGATGGAGGTGAAGAACCAGTTTGTGCAACACCCATTTCACAAAAAATTTTGCATGAGTTCAATTGAAAAATGACAAACTTAGATAATGATGTTAAGACCTTGAAGATGATGACAATGGTTACCTTTTTAAAAGTGGAAAATATATTTTAGCTTAATGGACGAACCTGCAAGGATACATATAATTTAAATCTGTGTTGAACTTAAAATTAATCCAACCGCATTAACTTGTAATTAAAATAGTTTTTAGGTAAGTGTACTGATGTTGTAGTTCAGGATAAATATAAACTAGAAGATGGCGGAGAGGACGAAGAAGAGAAGAAGACATCAAAGAGATCGAAGAAGAGAAGACAATAATTTAGGAATTAGGGTTTTATAATTGTAAATGGACTAATTTGGATATTATTAAGCAATTTCAGGTACCAATTTAAATCAAATTCAAGTTTGGTACACATCAGTATACAACTGGAATGCCACATCATCAACGTTTAGATGATAATTCTGCAAAGGTCTAACAGAGATGCACTTTTTTGAATTTCAGGGACTTAATTGGTCATTTTAAAAAGTCGATAACTAAATTGAATAACGATTTGAAATTCAAGGACCATTTTGGGCATTTACTCATTAATTTATTGTTAAGAAGAAGAGAATAAAATATTTGAATCACACAAATAGAAGAAAAATATAGAAATAGGAATAGAAAAATTCTAGTGTTTGAATTTTGAAATTAAACAAAAAGTTAGAATTAGCGTTGAATTTGTTTTGTTATATTTTGAATAGTAGTTTTTATTTCTCTCTATTCTTTCTGCAATTTCCTCTTCTTCTTTAGTTTATTTTCGTTGCTACTTTACTCATTTGTCTTGAGTGTGGGAGACCCCTTTTTTTTTGTTTCTAATGATAGTCCTATCTATAGACACTTGTAATTTTATTTACATATTATAAAATTATCTTTCTTTGGAACAAAAAGAATATATTCTACTAGTTATTGATGTATATTAATATACTACACAAATAATTAAAACAAAAAAATTGATAATTGATAGATATGTAAAAATTTGAATTTATTTTTATATTTTTAAACCTTCATATGTTTATATTTTCTTAATTTACGAATCATATATATGTTTCATTTTACGATTTTGAGAATTAGGATACTACAACAGTCTTACAAGTCAAGATATAAACTATGAATTTATTACTTTGCTCACAATCATTAAAGGACATCATTTTTGTTTAATTTGGACACAAAATACAAACATGTTTAAAATTTCGCTAAGCTTAATAAATAATGTTTATTTTAATGCTCCTAAGGAGATATTTTTTACTTAATAATGATTTGATGGGTCTTTTTTTCGTACTTCGCTGCATAATTTTCTCTTTATGTCTGATTTCTAAATTGAAAAAAAAAATGTTAAGCCTAATAGATCATGTGTCGTACGCAATCTAAAAGTACATATAAAGTGAAAATATACAACAGTAAAACACTAAATGTAGAATCATAAGAATTGAACATTATAAGAACCTCATTGTNGTTTTTATTTACAGATTCAAGTGGAGATTAGATTAATGTCTTGAATAATGCTAGATTGTTAGTGTTAAGAAAATTGAGAATTCTATGTAGCTTGAGAGTGAAGAGAAACATCAAACATGTATATAAATACTATGAGTAACCCCATTAAGCTAAGGCTACCTTCCAGCCATTAGATGCACCAAAGTTTGGTTTTCATAAAAAGAGCCAACATCCCAATCCTCAGTTGCTGATGAAAAGTGTCATTAATGGTACCACAATTAATCTCATGCTTGGCCTTAGTTGAGGGTTTTTATGTGTGCAAGCTCTAGCAAGTTGACACATCTGCGAAAATCAAACTCAAAGTCCACAAAAAAAAAGCAGACTGAATCTTCACTTTGTTCCGTTCCTAACCCCAACTTGCCATTTGATGCTCATTCGTGTTCTAATTAGAGTTCTGCATTTTATTGCAGACTTTTATTGAAAGAAAATTATTGACTTTTTTTTTAGTACGGAATCAATTATATATTTAATGAATTGTCTTCGTGTAAAAATTATAAGTGAGAACGATTAAATTATTATATTTGAGTTATCTTCGTATTAGGGGTGTCAAAAATCCCCAGGCAGCGGGGATCCCCACGGAGACCGCCCCGAATGAGGTCCCGCTGGCGGGAAATTTTTTCTGCGGGAATGGAGATGGGGGACAAAATTCCCCCGAAGCAAATGCGGGGACCCGAGCAAGGATCCCCGTCCCCGTCCCCGTATTCCCCACAATCCCCGAATATATTAAATTACTTAAATATCTTTAAGAATTTAGTTTTTATTTTGGTTTTTTAGTCATTTCACTTTGCATATATATATATATATTGAATAGTGAAAACCCTAACTTCTCTTCCCATAATCCCAGTTCCCACATAGAGGCATAGAACGCCGCATTCCAGCTCCCTCACCCTGCTCTAGTGCTCCTTGCGAAACCCTTTCTCTCTGCGTCCTTCCTCTGCGTTCTCTTCCTCGTCCCAGCCACCCACCTCCGACCACCATTGTCACGGCCTCCGACCACCATCGTCACCGCATTGCCCCGTGTGCCATCTTCCGTTCGCCCTCTTCCGCATCGTCACCCTTTTGTGTTGTAATTTTCATTTTGTGGTTTTTTCTATGTTTTTTTTTTTATTTTTTATGGTAATTTTCATATAAATGTTCAATATAAGCAGATGGGGAATGGGGATCCGCGGGAAACACGGGGAACATGGGGAATGGGGCGGGGACGGGGACGGGGACGGGGAGCAGGGAGGCATCCCCCACCCCATTGACATCCCTATTTCGTATAGAAATCATAAGTAAAGACAACTTTATATAAATAGTCACTAAATTAGTATTACGTTTTATAAAAATATTAAATATCACATAATCATTTAAACATCAATAAAAAGTAATATATGTCAAGTAAACTATTATTTTTAGTCATGAAAGTTTTATACGTTGACAAATCTATTCACAAAAAAAAATAAAATTATAATTGTACTCATAAAAGATGGATTTTATATAATAAAATTGTCCAACCATTAAAAAATAATCTAAAAATCTCAAATTACCCTTTTTCTAATTCTAATCTTAATATCCCTCTCTCAAATTTCAACCCTCTCTTTATTCTTTTCATCAATTTTACCATCTCTTTCACCAACACCATCATCACCGCCACCATCACCAACAATCAGCCTCATCTTCTTCTTTCGCGCACCGGCAACTCCTCCATTGCCCAGTTTGTGAAGGTCAACGACTTCCGAATCGGGGCATGAGCTGATTTCATGGAATTGGAGATTGAAATAAGCCGCAAAGAGGTGTGTCGTCTCACATCGAAGCTAGCAGAGGAGAAGAACGCAAGGCGTAGAGCAGAGGAACAGTTACAAGAAGTAAAGGTTGCAAGAAACAAAGGATCATCACTGTCGTTGTTGTTTATGGCTCTGGAGAAAGAGAAAAGTGAGGCTAACGGTTGGTGGTGGTGGTGTTGGTAAAGGAAGTGGTGAAATTTCTGAAAATAATAAAGGAAGGGATGAAATTTGGAAGAAGGGGGTTGAGATTAGGATTAGAAAAAGGGTAATTTAGGGTCTTAAAATGATTTTTTAGCATTTGAATAATTTTTTTATATGAAACACATCTTTTATGAATATCATTGTAATTTTATTTTTTCATATGAAACTCATCCTAAACTGTATTCGTCTTTATCTTTTAGATGAGTATAGAAAGACTATACCATTCGAGCTCTAACTCATATATAACTCATATATGTTACAAATATGTATTCCGTCTATCATATAGTAATTAATATTTTATATACTAATGATCAACCTATATACGATACTAATAAAGTTATAATTAATCACTTTGTTCTCCCTCAAATATTCTATAAGAATAATGCTAGTTCTATTATTTTTGCTTGAAAATATGAAAAGACATGTTTATCCTTTGTGTCAAGCCCTTCGATGTTCTCCAATTCACAGTTGAATAGTGGGTTCCACTTTGGATGTAAAATTTGGCACTTTTCAACAGAAGCTCAAAGATATTTCCTTACGTGGATTGAACCATGTAGATATTTTTTTTCTCCTTATGAAGACGCCATAATAGCCCGTAACTCAAACCTCGTTCCACACCCAAAGTTAAGAACCCGTAGTGGTAACCATGGAATCTTATTATGCAACTCTAGCACTTCCTCACCTTCCAAATTCTAATTATGCCTACTCTTCATCAATGCCAAGCAGCAACAAAGTTTACCCGTTTTGGCCTTGCAAGAGAAGGAGCTCTCAATCCACACGCTTACAGTGCAGTAAGATGTTTGTACCTGGTGAGTTATATTACAACTCTCTGCTCTTCCTCTTTCTATATATATACTATATTATGTATATATACCAATAGAGAATGATTCATTTGTATATATGGTGAGATGCAGGATTCGGAGAAGCTTCACCAGAACAAAAGGCTGCTAATAACCTCCACAATTTCTTTAACTACACTGCAGTTAAAATTGTTGCTGCTCAACTTGAGGTTGATAATTCCTTCTTTTAATTTGCCTTTTTTGCTAAGCTTTTGTTGGTTTTTGTTTTTGTTCTTCTTGCTTAGCTTGTGTTGATACTAAATACTTTCAGTCATGAGAAATACATCCAAGAAAAAAGGAAAAGTTTTCACTCTTAAAGGTTTAAGTTTTGTAATTGTATATCATACTCGTCAGATTTTTTTATTACAACCTCAGTTGTTGAATTTTATAATAATGCCTGAGCAGAGCTACAACCCTGAAGCATACGAAGAGCTAATGGAATTTTTGAGTAGACACTCATTGAATGATGGGGACAAATTCTGTGCTAGTATGATGAGAGAATCATCAAGACATAAGAACTTAGGTAACCACATTTACCGAGCTACTTAATCCTTAATCAATGCCAATATCTAACCTCAAACATTTTTTTTTTGTGATTGAACATACGAAATCTTGCAAACTAATGTCTTATGGATCTTCTATGTACAACAATAGCCCTACGCATAATGGAAGTGAGTACTGAACATTACTCGTTACTTGCTTGTCCAATTTTCACTTATCAAACTACTTTTGATGAGTACTAAATAGAATGATGAATTATTATAGGTGCGATCCGCATACTGCAAAAATGATTTTGAATGGGACAACTTGAAGCGCTTAGCTGTTAAGGTTTGTAATTCAATAACGTTTTCGTTGTATTCAGAATGTTGATGATAATGCTAAAATTAACTCAACTTATCGTATATATAAATGCAACTGATTGTTCCTGCCTTTATTGTCTTGTAGATGGTTGATGACTCTAACACGAGGCTCATGATGGATTATGTGGTAGAAACCACTCCCGTTGAAACTGAGAAGTGAATAGTCCCAACAACAATGTACAAGCTTCATTGCCTCTTATGGAATAAGAGACAGAACATTGTTAACATAAATAAACTGTGTGTAATAGAAAAAACTCATATCCATGGTTCTCAAATGAATTGTATACGTAAGAAATAGCAAAATTATGAATTAATGTCGAGTTAGATCATATAGTGTTAATTGATAATCTAACAGAATATATTATTAACCTTAGTCTAATACTTTTTTGCTTTATCAACTTTTTCATTTTTGAAGAGCCAAGACA